>NC_086450.1:15740229-15867729 GCF_028390025.1 Pseudophryne corroboree
CGTGACCACAGGTACAGTGGTGTGGCCACGCCCCTTTTCCTATACTTTCAATAGAAGTTTGGAGAGCCAAACATCGGTACAGACCATAAAAAAAAAGGTCCAGCTGGAGGGTATTCCACTGCATCTGCTGCAAGTCTCTGCGCTGTAGATAGGGGAACAATAGAACATTTTACTGCAGCGTCCTATAGGGGTCATTCTGACCTAGTCGCTCGCTGCAGTTCATCACCGGCACATGGCTGACAGCCGACAGCTGTCGATGCCTAGCAATCACCTCTGACTGATTGACAGACAGAGGTGGGAGGGGGCGGCACGGCGGCATGTGCTCGCCGTTTTGTGGCTGCGGTCCAGCCAACGCAGGCATGGCCGGACCAGTCACGTCACACGCAGCCGCTGCGACCCAGGCAGTGACGAGTAACTCCCGGCCAGCAGCAGGAGCTGCACTGGCTGGGAGTTACTCTTCAAGTACAAAAGCATCGCCACTGTGTGATGCTTTTGTACTTGTGCGGGTGGGGGGCCGGCCTGACACGCGGGGCGGACTTGCCCTGTGCTGGGCATCCCCCCCACATGTCTATGTAAGTAATTATAGCTGTGCTAAATTTTTAGCACAGCTACGATCAGGTCGGAATGACCCCCTATGTCCTGCTGCCAGTCCGCCTGCCCTCTCCGGCATCAACAATCCCCACTCCCTAGCCGCGGAGCAGGTGGAACAAAAGCTGCTGCGGCCACCGGCATAGATGTGTATGAAAGCAGCGCAGCGGAAGACTTTCATAGCCCTCCCTACGCCGCATACTCTCTGAGCCCCGGAGCCTCCTCTGCGCGTGATGTCACAGAAGTGCCTCCCCGCCACAGCCACGCACAGATCCCCAGAGGCCCTGACTCCGCAACACAGCACCTGGCCTGCCGGCCTGGAAGCCCCGAGATGGCTAGTGTAACGGATAGAGTGGGTGATATCACGGAGGGTAACGTCTGGACGCTGACACTGACACTGCACAGCACTCTCACCTTTTACATTGATTCAGCGAGTCAGTCAGTTCTGCCAGCCAGTCACTATTGTTAGCATCGGAGTCCCATGGCGCCACATTACAGGGAAGTATATGCACTAAATAAACTACAGCTCCCATCTCAACCCTTATCACCGAAGCATTCAGGCGCTAAGGGCTGCTGGGAGCTGTAGTTTATTGAGTGCATCTTCTTCCCTGTAATGCGGCGCATTGGGACACTGGCGTTAACAATAGTGAGTGGCTGCTGTGCGAGTCTCCGGGAGAGCCACTGCCAAAGGGAGGACAGCAGCTTAGCTGCTTACAGGAGGAGAAGCAAGAAAAGCATTACCTGTCCCTTCCCCACTCGCACTACCTCCGTCCCCCATCCGTGGCATCCGCACACACCCCCTCCACCATCCACGGTGGCTCCGGATCCCCTCCCCCACCCGCAGCACCCCTGCACCTGCCCAACCCGCGGCACCCCCGCACCCTCGTTGGCTCCGGACCCCCACCCGCGGCACTCCCCCCCTCCCCCACCACCACACCAGCCCCTCCCCCACCTGCACCACCCGCACTACCACCCCTCCCCCACCCGCAGCCCCCACGGCCCCCATCCCCCATTCAGGTCTCCCCCGCACCCGCCACTCCCCCAACCACAGCACCTACTAGGTGATTCATCAGGTCCTGCGTGCGCTGTTCACACCGTTACAAGGGGCTACGACCCCTTAACCATCGTACGCCCTTTGTCCGTGCAATATTTAACCACTCACACAAATATGATTGGAGGTAATACTCCATATAATACAACTATTTCACGCCACAAGAGTGTGCAAGGGTTAAGGGGGCATAGCCCCTCACGACGGTGTGAAGAGCGCCTGTAGGGCGCGATGAATCACCTAATATATATACTGTATATATATATATATATATTGTGACAAGAACACTGGGATAGTGTTTGAGGGCAGGTATATTTGTCCCAGGTTCTTGTCTTACATGTTTTAGAAAATGTTAACTTCTAGGAAAAATGCTTTTTGTTTTGTCTGAACCTTTTCAGTTTGCTGTAAAAGCTGGGTAAAGGCTCTGAGAGAGAGATAAGGCGAGTTCTAGACATTGGGCCCAGTTCGGGTCTTTGGCCTCACAGAGGGCTAATCAGGGTTTCAGCTGTGTAAGAGTGATATAGTGCTTCTAACCTGATTAGTATGGGCAGACTGCCTGGGAAGGCTGCAGGATCTGTGTGTGAGAGACACGCTTTCTGATGCAAGTAAGCTATACAGTATGTACTGAAGAACTCTGTGTTTTGTTTAGTGACAGTTAGGAACATCTTATGTTTAGTTAGTGCCGGACAGGCAAGGTATTTTTATTTTGGGGTTTGTTTTATTTTCTGTTTCAATAAAACTGGCCGGGGTCAGTTGTACCAGAAACTGGACTTGTGTTGTTCCTCAGCTGCTGCGTGCTGCCATATTCCCCAGGAAAAGGCACCTTGCACCCCTACAGTGTTACAACTTGGTGGAGAATGCGAGCAGGCCGTTCTGCGCATAAGTGAAAGCAGCAGCTTTGTGAGGCCTGCAGAAAACGGTGGTTTATGCAGATACAGCCCAGTGTGAAGTTACTGAGACTCACCCCTGAGGGTTTGATATATGTCCTGGGTGAAAGCAGCTGCAATGCCGCCTGAAAAATCTGTTGACATGGAGGATCTGCTTAAAGCCTTGCTGCAAGCTACAGCGGCTCAGCAGGAGGCCAACCGACAGCAGCAGGTGGCTATGGAGGAAAATTGGAGACTACAGCAGGAGGCCAACAGACAGCAGCAGGTGGCAATGGAGGAAAATAAGAGACAACAGCAGGCAGTTGTTGATGAACTTTACAGGCAACAGCGTCAGGATAGAGAGGCCTTAGCAGAAGTGGTGCAGAGACTTGCAGCTCGGGTTGGAGATGTGGCCGTCAGTGCTCCAACCAGCTCTAGTTCTATACGAGCCAGTCACTTCCTGCAGAAAATGACAGAGGCTGATGATGTGGAGGCCTATCTGACCACGTTTGAAAGGACTGCCGAGCGTGAGAACTGGCCGAAAGCACAGTGGGCCAGTCTGCTGGCACCTTTCCTGTCAGGTGAGCCCCAAAAAGCTTACTTTGATTTAAGCCCTGCTGAGGCTCGGGACTATGATAAACTAAAGACTGAGATCCTGACCCGCCTGGGAGTCACGCTGTCAGTACGAGCACAACGGGTGCACCGTTGGCTGTACGCCATGGAGAAGCCTCCGCGCTCCCAGATGCACGACCTTATTCAGCTAACAAAAAAATGGCTGCAGCCAGAGACATTAACTGGTCCCCAGATGGTGGAAAGAGTCGTCATGGACCGCTACTTGAGATCTTTGCCCATGGTCCTGCGCAAGTGGGTGAGCCATGGAAACCCGGGTACTGCTGACCAATTAGTGGACATGGTAGAGAGGTATTTGGCAGCAGAGGAACTACTGATGACCACCCAGCAACCCATAGATCCTCGACAGCGCCCTTCAGTAAAGACTGGTAAGACTGTTCCGTGGGAAAACGTTGCTGGGCGGTTAAGAGAACGCAAGGCTGGAGAGACTGTAAACACTGGCCCTGGAAACAGGCCAATGGGGCTAGAACGGTCTATGCTGCCCAAATGGGTTGATAATCGTGTGGTTAAATGTTTTAGGTGTGGTATGCCAGGTCATGTTATTGCCAATTGCCCAGTCACGCAAGAACCCATGCAATGTGATGCTGCCTTTGAATGTCGCAGAATGTCTTTCTTTGCTAGGTTAGCCTGTACTGTGGTACCTTCAGCTGAGCTGGAAAAACAAATGTGTGATGTGTTCTTAGAAGGTAACCGGGTAGAGGCCTTGCTAGATTCAGGAAGTTTAGTTACCCTAGTGAAAGCTGGGTTAGTGAACCCCTTAAAGGTCCAGCAAATACCTATTGGGGTAACTTGCATACATGGGGATACCCAACATTATGCCACTGCTGAGGTGAATATAGAAACTTGTTGTGGGTCAGCAATGGTTAAAGTGGGACTGGTCCCTACCTTGGTGCATGAGGCCATAATAGGGAGGGATTTTCCTCATTTTTGGAAACTGTGGGAATCACGGTTATCAACAGATGTGAGAAGTAAAAAGCCAGTTGATAATACCTGTGATTTTATGGATGTACGTGGGTCTTCGGAACTTTCTGGCCCTTTGCCTTTTGCTAGTTTGGCTGGGGAAGTGACAGATGGGGAGTCCAGTGAGGACCCTCTTGCCGGGAACAGAGACATAGTAGTTAGAACTGAAAGCGTGCCTGACCTGGAGGTAAAGAAGGATCTGTTTGCGTCTGAACAGTTAAAGGATCCTACCTTAATAAAGGCTAGAGAGAATGTTAAGATTGTTAATGGGGAACCTGTGGTACCAGGTGACAGGGTTACGTATCCCCACATGGCCATCTGTAATGAGCTCTTGTACCACATTGTCAAAAGGGGTGAGGATGTGGTGGAACAGCTGGTAGTTCCCCAGCCTTATCGGAGAACGGTACTAGATTTAGCTCATAGTCACGTTACTGCAGGACATTTAGGGGCAGAAAAAACCACTGAAAGAGTTTTACAAAGGTTCTTTTGGCCAGGGGTTTATAAAGAAGTGTCTGAATATTGTTCTTCCTGTCCTGAATGCCAGTATCATGCCCCTAGACCCCATTTCAGGAGCCCACTAGTTCCCATGCCTATTATAGAGGTCCCGTTTGACAGAATAGCCATGGATCTCGTGGGGCCCTTGTTAAAGTCTGCTCGGGGCCATCAGTATATCCTGGTAATTATGGACTATGCCACTCGATATCCTGAGGCTGTCCCTTTACGCACTATCACAACCAAGGCGATAGCTAGGGAGCTGGTGCAGGTATTTAGTAGAGTGGGAATACCAAAAGAAATTTTGACTGACCAAGGTACTCCATTTATGTCAAGGATCATGAAAGAATTGTGCAAGTTATTTAAGGTCACTCACCTCAGGACGTCCATCTACCATCCCCAAACTGACGGGTTGGTGGAAAGGTTTAATAAAACATTAAAAAGTATGTTAAAAAAGGTTGTTGAGAGAGATGGGAAAAACTGGGATTGTTTGTTGCCCTACTTGTTAATGGCCATCAGAGAAGTTCCTCAGTCCTCTACGGGGTTTTCTCCATTTGATTTGTTGTATGGTAGACACCCCAGAGGGCTGTTGGATGTTGCCAAAGAGACGTGGGAAGGACAGCCCACTCCTTATAGAAGCGTTATTGAGCATGTAACACAAATGCAGGATAGGATTGCAGCCGTGGTACCTGTTGTCAGAGAGCACATGGAACAGGCCCAAAGTGCTCAACAGAGGGTCTATAACCGGAGTGCCAAGATACGGGAATTTGCTCCTGGAGATAGAGTTCTTGTTTTGGTACCCACTGTGGAAAGCAAATTCCTAGCTAAATGGCAGGGTCCATTTGAGATTAGGGAAAAAGTGAATGAGGTTAATTACAAAGTATACCAGCCGGGAAAGAGAAAACCCGAACAGATCTACCATGTTAACTTAATCAAACCCTGGAAAGATAGGTTGTCTCTGTCAGTGGAGCCTTGCCCTTCGGTGTCTTCACCCCGGTTGCTTCCCGCAGTGAAGGTGTCAGAGACATTATCAGCTGATCAGAACAATCAGGTTAAAGAATTTCTCATCCAAAATAGGGAGGTATTTTCAGAGCTGCCTGGCCGAATGACCATAATAAAACATGACATTGTTACAGAACCAGGGGTCAGGGTTCATTTAAAGCCATATAGGATTCCTGAAGCTCAGCGAGAAGCTATTTCTAAGGAAGTTAAAACCATGTTAGAACTTGGAGTCATAGAGGAGTCTAACAGTGAGTGGTCCAGTCCCATAGTGCTCATCCCGAAGCCCGACGGTAGCATACGCTTCTGTAATGACTTTCGTAAGTTAAATGAGGTGTCCAAGTTTGACGCATACCCCATGCCCCGTGTAGATGAGCTTGTAGAAAGGCTGGGAACAGCCAGGTTTCTCACCACATTGGACCTGACCAAAGGTTACTGGCAAATACCTTTATCTGATAGCGCCAAAGAAAAAACAGCCTTTTCGGTTCCGGAGGGGCTGTACCAGTATAAGATGTTACCCTTTGGGTTGCATGGGGCTCCAGCAACCTTTCAACGGGCGATGGATAAAATTCTGAGGCCCTATAGAAAATATGCAGCTGCCTATTTGGATGATGTGGTAATTCACAGTACAGACTGGGGGTCACATTTGGTTAAAGTACACGCAGTACTGGACTCAATCAGAGAGGCAGGGTTAACTGCTAACCCAAAGAAGTGCTGCCTCGCAATGGAGGAGGTCAAATACTTGGGCTTCACCATAGGCAGAGGTCTGATTAGGCCCCAATTGAATAAAGTTGATGCTATTCAAAACTGGCCTCGTCCAGTGAATAAAAAACAGGTAAGGGCTTTTTTGGGAATTACTGGGTACTATAGACGGTTTATTCCTAATTTTGCGACCACAGCGGTGCCGTTGTCAGACCTTACCAAAGGGAAGCAGTCAAATGTGGTGAAATGGAACCCTGATGCAGAAAAGGCGTTCCAAGCGTTAAAAGTGGCTTTGTGTTCACAACCGGTGTTGATAACACCAGATTTTTCAAAAGAATTTGTGGTACAGACAGATGCCTCAGAGGTAGGGATAGGTGCTGTGCTGTCCCAAACCAGAGATGGGGACGAACACCCTATCATTTATTTGAGTAGGAAACTCAATGAGCATGAAAAAAGGTATGCCATTGTGGAAAAGGAGGCTTTGGCCATTAAGTGGGCACTAGATACCTTGAGATATTACCTCTTGGGTAGACAATTCAGACTAGTGACAGACCATGCCCCTTTAAAATGGATGTATGTAAATAGAGGCAAGAATGCTCGTGTAACTAGATGGTTTCTAGCGTTGCAGGACTTTAAGTTTACTGTCGAACATAGACCGGGAACACAATTGGCCAACGCAGATGCATTGTCTCGCATCTTCTGTTTGGGGGCTACAAGTGTTCCGGCCCCTAGGTCGAAACAGGGGAGGGGGATATGTGACAAGAACACTGGGATAGTGTTTGAGGGCAGGTATATTTGTCCCAGGTTCTTGTCTTACATGTTTTAGAAAATGTTAACTTCTAGGAAAAATGCTTTTTGTTTTGTCTGAACCTTTTCAGTTTGCTGTAAAAGCTGGGTAAAGGCTCTGAGAGAGAGATAAGGCGAGTTCTAGACATTGGGCCCAGTTCGGGTCTTTGGCCTCACAGAGGGCTAATCAGGGTTTCAGCTGTGTAAGAGTGATATAGTGCTTCTAACCTGATTAGTATGGGCAGACTGCCTGGGAAGGCTGCAGGATCTGTGTGTGAGAGACACGCTTTCTGATGCAAGTAAGCTATACAGTATGTACTGAAGAACTCTGTGTTTTGTTTAGTGACAGTTAGGAACATCTTATGTTTAGTTAGTGCCGGACAGGCAAGGTATTTTTATTTTGGGGTTTGTTTTATTTTCTGTTTCAATAAAACTGGCCGGGGTCAGTTGTACCAGAAACTGGACTTGTGTTGTTCCTCAGTTGCTGCGTGCTGCCATATTCCCCAGGAAAAGGCACCTTGCACCCCTACAGTGTTACAATATATATATATATATAATTTCATAAAGAATTGATGGATTATGTTTTCTTCCTCCAAGTAAGCGACAGTTTAGTAAGTGATATATGGAAGTGAATGGACTTTACAATGTTAAGTCTTTGCTGGAATTCGTTATAGAATATCTCCTTATCTTGTATATAATAGTTGTCATCAGGGATGTAGACCTGGCCGGGTACTTTCAGTTGTGTAACCTAGTCACAGAGGCATGGCTGTGCCCCCTTAAATATAAATAATAATAAAAATAAAAGTTTTTGCAGCACCGCTAAATGGATGTGTGTGTGCCATGAGCCCGCCAGTTAGGGGCAAATCCCTGGGGTAGGGGAAGGGGGCACTTAGTGTGATTGCACCATGCCACCCCTTACACACAGAGGCACCGCAGCCTCCATGGCACCACCCCAGGGCCATTTAATTAGTAGCCGCTCCTCCCCGCTTTCGGCGGCCCTGGTTGTCCTGAATGGGGCATAGAAAGTTCAGTCACTTAGTTTAGAAATGACTGATGCTTTTTGTTGCTTAATGGATGCCTCTATGAAGTGCAGTATTCCTTCAACTGTCTGGTTCTTAATGTATTCAGAGTTACCTGCAAAATAGCTTGTTGCTGAATCCTATCCCAGTGTTCTAATGGATATAGGCCCTCATTCCGAGTTGTTCGCTCGCAAGGCGATTTTAGCAGAGTTGCTTACGCTAAGCCGCCGCCTACTGGGAGTGAATCTTAGCATCTTAAAAATGCGAACGATGTATTCGCAATATTGCGATTACACACCTCGTAGCAGTTTCTGAGTAGCTTCAGACTTACTCGGCATCTGCGATCAGTTCAGTGCTTGTCGTTCCTGGTTTGACGTCACAAACACTCCCAGCGTTCGCCCAGACACTCCTCCATTTCTCCGGCCACTCCTGCGTTTTTTCCGGAAACGGTAGCGTTTTTTCCCACACGCCCATAAAACGGCCTGTTTCTGCCCAGTAACACCCATTTCCTGTCAATCACATTACGATCGCCAGAACGATGAAAAAGCCGTGAGTAAAATTACTAAGTGCATAGCAAATTTACTTGGCGCAGTCGCAGTGCGAACATTGCACATGCGCATTAAGCGGAAAATCGCTGCGATGCGAAGATTTTTACCGAGCGAACAACTCGGAATGAGGGCCATAGTGTGAATGGCAGACCATTATTAACCATGCACTGTAATTATAGACTTTATATTACAAGCACTGAGGAGGGCGACAGAAGAATCACTATCTGGCTCTCAGTACATAGTGGTGTCTGAGGCTTAAGCTGGGTACACATTAGATGACCAGCAAATTATGTGATGGGTGTCCATATTTCCCTTGAACTCCCAGACAAACAATAAAGTGCATACACACTGTGCAAACTTGGGCGTATGCTGTCATTGATATTCTCAGCTTGAGCTGCATGTAGGTGCGACCGGAAATATGCGAGGAATGATACTGCAGGAGCAAGCTTACTGCGTATGCACTTGACAATTCCGACAATTTGTCATTCCGATCCGACGGAATCAGGCAAATTGCAGCTTCCCCCAGCTCCAATAGTGATGCGGTAAGGAGCTGTGTTATACGGGAAAGTGCTGCATTTTAGGAGAGGGGGGAGGGGATTTTATGATTTGGCACGGTGTGTGAAGGGGTGGAAGGATTTCTACTGTGTGGTATAATGTGTAAGGGGGAATTTCTACTGTGTGGTATAATGTGTAAGGGGGGATTTCTACTGTGTGGTATAATGTGTAAGGGGAGGATTTCTACTGTGTGGTATAATGTGTAAGGGGAGGATTTATACTGTGTGGTATAATGTGTAAGGGGAAGATTTCTACTGTGTGGTATAATGTGTAAGGGGAAGATTTCTACTGTGTGGTATAATCTGTAAGGGAGGATTTCTACTGTGTAGTATAATGTGTAAGGGGGAATTCTACTGTGTAGTATAATGTGTAAGGGGGAATTCTACTGTGTAATATAATGTGTAAGGGGAATTCTACTGTGTGGTATAATGTTTTCAGGGAGGATTTCTACTGTGTGGTATAATGTATAAGGGGGGATTTCTACTGTGTGGTATAATGTGTAAGGGGGGATTTCTACTATGTGGTATTATGTGTAAGGGGGGATTTGTACGGGTGTGGTATGGAAGGTAGATAATAACTAGGTTGACAGTGTCTAGGTTGACCACTATTGGTCGACAGTAACTAGGTCGACAGGGTCTCTAGGTCGACAGGGTATTTAGGTCAACATGGTCTAGGTCGACAGGTCAAAAGGTCGACATGCATTTTTTTTTTTTCATTTTCTTTGTAGAGTGACCGGGAACCTCAATTAGTGCACCGCGTCCCCTCGCATGGCTCACTTTGTTTGCCATACTTTGGGCAAGCTGCTTTGCTCTGCTATCGCTTTGCTCGGCACAGATTACCATTCCAATCATAGGCCACGTGGATCATTAAGTATGAAAAAGTTCAAAAAAAGAAAACCTTTTGACCTGTCGACCTAGAACTTGTCAACCTAGAAACCCTGTCGACCTAGTTACTGTCGACCAATAGAGGTCAACCTAGATAGTGTTGACCTAGTTCCTGTCGACCTAGAGACCGGATCCTGATTCTACTGTGTGGTATAATGTGTGAGGGATGAGGATTTCTACTGTGCTGTATAATGTGTAAGGGGGGATTTCAACTGTGCTGTATAATGTGTAAGGGATGAGGATATCTACTGTGTAGTATAATGTGTAAGGGGGAATTCTACTGTGTGGTATAATGTGTAAGGGCAGGATTTCTACTGTGTGGTATAATGTGTAAGGGATGAGGATATCTACTGTGTAGTATAATGTGTAAGGGGGAATTCTACTGTGTGGTATAATGTGTAAGGGCAGGATTTCTACTGTGTGGTATAATGTGTAAGAGGTGAGGATATCTACTGTGTGGCATGATGTGTAATGTTTTCTACTGTGAGATATAATGTGTAAGGGGGGATTATTTCTACTGTGTCATTATGTATAAATGGTTTACTGGATTTCTACTACAATGTGTGGCATTATGTGTAAAGGGTTGGGGGATTTCTACTGTATGGGATAATGTGTAATGGGGGGATTTTTACTGTTTTGTATAATGTGTAAGGAGGGTGGATTTCTACTGTGTGTCATAATGTGAATGGAGCATTACTACTGTGGGCATAATGTGTAAGGAGCATTACTACTGTGGTGGTGTAATGTGTAAGGGCTATTACTACTGCAGTGGTGTAATGTGTAAGGGGCATTACTACTGTGTGAATAACATGCAAGGTGCACTACTACTGTGCAGCATAACGTGTATAATGTAGAGATGTGCAGCTGGCACTTTCCGTGTTTTGTATTTTTGTTTTGGTTCTAATTCCACTTTCGTGTTTTGGTTTTGGTTTGGTTTTGCCAAAACCACCCTTTCGTGTTTTGGTTTTGGTTTTGGATCTGGATGATTTAAAAACAAACAAACATAAAAATGGCTAAAATCACAGAATTTGGGGTAATTTTGATCCTACAGTATTATTAACCTCAATAACATTCATTTCCACTCATTTTCAGTCTATTCTGAACACCTCACACCTCACAATATTGTTTTTAGTCCAAAAGGTTGCACCGAGGTGGCTGTATAACTAAGCTAAATGACACAAGTGTGTGGCACAAACACCTGGCCCATCTAGGAGTGGCACTGCAGTGTCAGACAGGAGGGCAGATATAAAAAAAAAGGCCCCAAACAGCACATAAAGAAGAAAAAGAGGTGCACCAATGCTGCTGTATAACTAAGCCAAGCAACACAAGTGTGCAGCACAAACACCTGGCCCATCTAGGAGTGGCACTGCAGTGTCAGACAGGATGGCACTTTTCAAAAACTAGGCCCCAAAAAGCACCTCATGCAAAGATGTAGAAAAGGTGCAATGAGGTAGCTGTATGACTAAGCCAAGCGACACAAATAATTGGCCCATCTAGGAGTGGCACTGCAGTGGCAGACAGGAGGGCAGATATCAAAAAAAGGCCCCACACAGCACATGATGCAAAGAAGAAAAAGAGGTGCACCGAGGTTGCTGTACGACTAAGCTAAGCGACACAACCACCTGGCCCATCTAGTAGTGTCACGCAGTGGCTGAATGTCGAAAGTGGGCCGCAATTGTTCGGTCCACTGACAGCATCTTCAGCATGCCCCTGTCATTTTTCAAAAATTCTACAATTGGTGGACTTATACGGCAGTACCCCAGGACTAATACAGCAGTACCCCTGGACTCATACGGCAGTGTCAGACAGGATGGCACTTTTCAAAAACTAGACCCCAAACAGCACCTCATGAAAAGATGTCAAAGAGGTGCAATTATACGTCCAATTCACTGGAATTATACGTCCAAATCACAAGAATTATATGTCCTAATGACTGGAATTAAATGTCAAAATCACTGGAATTATACGTCCAAATCACTGGAATTATACGTCCAAATCACTGGAATTAAATGGCAAAATCACTGGAATTATACGTCCAAATCACTGGAATTAAATGGTAACATGGAGGTTGAGGGCTTCCAACGTCATGTGAAGCTGAACCACTAGCCATAAACATAGGCCAGGGCCTCAGCCGTTCCTTGCCACTCCCTGTCGTAAATGGCATATTGGCAAGTTTACGTTTCTCCTCAGACCATTTAAATTTCTTTTTTTGTTTTTTTTTACTAAACATTGGCTTTTTGGATTTTACTATCACATTGGGCATCGCCCCTGGCAGACGACGATGGCATTTCATTGTCTATGTCATGACTAGTGGCAGCAGCTTCAGCACTAGGAGGAAGTGATTCTTGATCTTTCCCTATTTTATCCTCCAAATTTTTGTTCTCCATTATTTTTCTGGAGTTATATAACACAATATGCGGCACAGGAATAACTGATGGCTGATGCACAGGACACTACCACTGGACTGATGCAGGACAACACAGCAACACTGTAAGGGACTTGTTGTTATTATTATACGGCAGCACTGGACATATGGCAGCAGAGTATACCATTGTGACTGCCTGGTCACTGGAATGACTGATGGCTGGACACTACCACCGGACTGATGCAGCACAATACACCACCACTGAACTGATGCAGCACAACACAGCAGCACAACACAGCAGTAATGGACATATGGCAGCAAGAGGACACAACCACTGTGACTGGACATATGCAGCACAAGACACGGACACTGAGGACGGAGACATGTCCTCTCTCTACACTCTCCAATGCCGGAGTGAAAATGGCGGGGACGCGCGGCTCCTTATATGGAATCCAAACCCCGCGAGAAATGAATCCGACAGCAGGATGATGACGTTTTGCCTCGTTCTGGTTTCCGAGTCAGGTGGGAAAACCCGAGCCTGACTCAGATCAGGGCTCGAATGGTGAAGTCCGGTACGGTTCGTTTTCTTTGAGAACCGAACCCGCTCATACCTAGTATAATGGACACTTCTTTATGGCATAATGTGAATTGGGGGTACTATAGTGTGAACATACCCCTTCTTATGTGATCACACCCCTTTTGGGCCTTTTGGAATGCGTGCCTCCAGCGCACACTGGGGGTCATTCCTAGTTGTTCGCTCGTTATTTTTTTCTCGCAACGGAGCGATTAGTCGCTAATGCGCATGCGCAATGTCCGCAGTGCGACTGCGCCAAGTAAATTTGCTATGCAGTTAGGTATTTTACTCACGGCATTACGAGGTTTTTTCTTCGTTCTGGTGATCGTAATGTGATTGACAGGAAGTGGGTGTTTCTGGGCGGAAACTGGCCGTTTTATGGGAGTGTGTGAAAAAAACGCTACCGTTTCTGGGAAAAACGCGGGAGTGGCTTAAGAAACGGAGGAGTGTCTGGCCGAACGCTGGGTGTGTTTGTGACGTCAAACCAGGAACGACAAGCACTGAACTGATCGCACTGGCAGAGTAAGTCTCGAGCTACTCAGAAACTGCACAGAGAAGTCTTTTCGCAATATTGCGAATCTTTCGTTCGCAATTTTACTATGCTAATATTCACTCCCAGTAGGCGGCGGCTTAGCGTGTGCAAAGCTGCTAAAAGCAGCTTGCGAGCGAACAACTCGGAATGACCCCCACTGTCCCTGTTTACAATATGCTAGGGCTCACCAATGTTCTTTCTGGCACAGGCACAAAAAAGTCTAGTTATGCCTCTGATCCTCACTAACATACAGTGTTCTCAAATAACCCCATTTGGCAAGCCACAGATTATAAAACTAAGCCACGCTATGTGTCCTGCCACAAAGGTTTGTACCAAATATGCATCTTATTCGTACCACAATTACAAAAAAAATACAATGCACGAGTTCCCCGAGCACTGCCACTGGCATTGCATACAGCAGTGTGAGACATGGACACTAACCTGAGAAAAAGACAAAAGACTGAGAACTGATAGGAGTGAGACACACCGTGCATCCCAGCACGCTCAATGTGTGACTTTATACTACCTGCTACATACAAATCCTAAGCACCAAGTACACTATAAGCTGCAATGAGACACAGACGCTAAATTTAGATATACTGTAGGTACCAAAGTCTACCTACTGAGCACAGAAGGGATGGAGGGAATGAAAGCATATGTTTCACATTATTCAGTGAAGATTGCTACTGTGTTTATTATACTGTGGCTAGGATAGAGAGATAGATAGATAGATAGATAGATAGATAGATAGATAGATAGATAGATAGATAGATAAAAACTTTGCTACCTTTATTTGAAGCATAGTGGGTGGTGTATTATTATTATTACCACACCTTCAAATCAGAACTAATGACAAACCTTCCGCAGCCATGAGTGAAATTGTAAGAAAAATGAAAAAAACTTGTCTGGTCCCGATGACACGAGCAGGAAAGATGTGCAGAGCCCAGCAGCCTTGGTACTCGTTAACGGCAACTGGGAATGAAATTATTCTAACAGTGCTACAGAGATTTCTCTCTTCTCTCAGGCAAATTTGTGTTTATCTCATTCTCAGGCTCAGTTTCATAAAAGGATGAAGCTAAGACTGTGACTTTTATGTGAGACAGGAATGATGTTGTGCACTAGTGATGAGCGGGTTCTGTTCCTCGGAATCCGAACCCCCCGAACTTCACCCATTTTACACGGGTCCGAGGCAGATTCGAATCTTCCCGCCTTGCTCGGTTAACCCGAGCGCGCCCGAACTTCATCATCCCGCTGTCGGATTCTCACGAGATTCGGATTCTATATAAGGAGCCGCGCATCGCCGCCATTTTTCACACTTGCATTGGAAATGATAGGGAGAGGACGTGGCTGGCGTCCTCTCAGTTTTGTTCAGGGGGCTGCAAATATCTGTGCTCACTGCTTTATTGTGGGGACTGGGGACCATCAGTATTATATAGGAGGAGTACAGTGCAGAGTTTTGCTGACCAGTGACCACCAGTATTATACGTTCTCTGCCTGAAAAACACTCCATATCTGTGCTCAGTGTGCTGCATACTGTATATCTGTGCTCACACTGCTTTACTGTGGGGACTGGGGACCAGCAGTATTATAAAGGAGGAGTACAGTGCAGAGTTTTGCTGACCAGTGACCCCCAGTATTATACGTTCTCTGCCTGAAAACGCTCCATATCTGTGCTCAGTGTGCTGCAAATATCTGTGCTCTCACTGCTTTATTGTGGGGACTGGGGACCAGCAGTATTATATAGAAGGAGTACAGTGCAGAGTTTTTCTGACCAGTGACCACCAGTATTATACGTTCTCTGCCTGAAAAACGCTCCATATCTGTGCTCAGTGTGCTGCATATATCTGTGCTCACACTGCTTTATTGTGGGGACTGGGGACCACCAGTATTATATAGGAGGAGAACAGTGCAGAGTTTTGCTGATCAGTGACCACTGACCACCAGTATTATACGTTCTCTGCCTGAAAAATGCTCCATATCTGTGCTCAGTGTGCTGCATATATCTGTGCTCAGACTGCTTTATTGTGGGGACTGGGGACCACCAGTATTATATAGGAGGAGTACAGTGCAGAGTTTTGCTGACCAGTGACCACCAGTATACGTTGTCTGCCTGAAAAACGCTCCATATCTGTGCTCAGTGTGCTGCATATATCTGTGCTCACACTGCTTTATTGTGGGGACTGGGGACCAGCAGTATTATATAGGAGGAGTACAGTGCAGAGTTTTGCTGACCAGTGACAACCAGTATACGTTGCCTGCCTGAAAAACGCTCCATATCTGTGCTCAGTGTGCTGCTTATATCTGTGCTCACACTGCTTTATTGTGGGGACTGGGGACCAGCAGTATTATATAGGAGGAGTACAGTGCAGAATTTTGCTGACCAGTGACCACCAGTATTATATGTTCTCTGCCTGAAAAACGCTCCATACCTGTGCTCAGTGTGCTGCATATATCTGTGCTCACAGTGCTTTATTGTGGGGACTGGGGACCAGCAGTATAGAGGAGTACAGTGCAGAGTTTTGCTGACCAGTGACCACCAGTAATATACATTCTCTGCCTGAAAAACGCTCCATATCTGTGCTCAGTGTGCTGCATATATCTGTGCTCACACTGCTTTATTGTGGGGACTGGGGACCACCAGTATTATATAGGAGGAGTACAGTGCAGAGTTTTGCTGACCAGTGACCACCAGTATACGTTGTCTGCCTGAAAAACGCTCCATATCTGTGCTCAGTGTGCTGCATATATCTGTGCACACACTGTTTTATTCTGGGGACTGGGGACCAGCAGTATTATATAGGAGGAGTACAGTGCAGAATTTTGCTGACCAGTGACCACCAGTATTATATGTTCTCTGCCTGAAAAACGCTCCATATCTGTGCTCAGTGTGCTGCATATATCTGTGCTCACACTGCTTTATTGTGGGGACTGGGGACCAGCAGTATTATATAGGAGGAGTACAGTGCAGAGTTTTGCTGACCAGTGACCACCAGTATTATACGTTCTCTGCCTGAAAAACGCTCCATATCTGTGCTCAGTGTGCTGCATATATCTGTGCTCACACTGCTTTATTGTGGGGACTGGGGACCACCAGTATTATATAGGAGGAGTACAGTGCAGAGTTTTGCTGACCAGTGACCACCAGTATTATACGTTCTCTGCCTGAAAAACGCTCCATATCTGTGCTCAGTGTGCTGCATATATCTGTGCTCACACTGCTTTATTGTGGGGACTGGGGACCACCAGTATTATATAGGAGGAGTACAGTGCAGAGTTTTGCTGACCAGTGACCACCAGTATTATACGTTCTCTGCCTGAAAAATGCTCCATATCTGTGCTCAGTGTGCTGCTTATATCTGTGCTCACACTGCTTTATTGTGGGGACTGGGGTCCAGCAGTATTATATAGGAGGAGTACAGTGCAGAGTTTTGCTGATCAGTGACCACCAGTATACGTTGTCTGCTTGAAAAACGCTCCATATCTGTGCTCAGTGTGCTGCATATATCTGTGCTCACACTGCTTTATTGTGGGGACTGGGAACCACCAGTATTATATAGGAGGAGTACAGTGCAGAGTTTTGCTGACCAGTGACCACCAGTATTATACGTTCTCTGCCTGAAAAACGCTCCATATCTGTGCTCAGTGTGCTGCATATATCTGTGCTCACACTGCTTTATTGTTGGGACTGGAGACCACCAGTATTATATAGGAGGAGTACAGTACAGAGTTTTGCTGACCAGTGACCACCAGTATTATATGTTCTCTGCCTGAAAAACGCTCCATATCTGTGCTCAGTGTGCTGCATATATCTGTGCTCACACTGCTTTATTGTGGGGACTGGGGACCACCAGTATTATATAGGAGGAGTACAGTGCAGAGTTTTGCTGACCAGTGTCCAGTGACCACCAGTATAATACGTTCTCTGCCTGAAAAATGCTCCATATCTGTGCTCAGTGTGCTGCATATATCTGTGCTCACACTGCTTTATTGTTGGGACTGGGGACCACCAGTATTATATAGGAGGAGTGCAGTGCAGAGTTTTGCTGACCAGTGACCACCAGTATTATACGTTCTCTGCCTGAAAAATGCTCCATATCTGTGCTCAGTGTGCTGCATATATCTGTGCTCACACTGCTTTATTGTGGGGACTGGGGACCACCAGTATTATATAGGAGGAGTACAGTGCAGAGTTTTGCTGACCAGTGACCAGTGACCACCAGTATTATACGTTCTCTGCCTGAAAAACGCTCCATATCTGTGCTCAGTGTGCTGCATATATCTGTGCTCACACTGCTTTATTGTGGGGACTGGGGACCACCAGTATTATATAGGAGGAGTACAGTGCACAGTTTTGCTGACCAGTGACCACCAGTATTATATGTTCTCTGCCTGAAAACCGCTCCATATCTGTGCTCAGTGTGCTGCATATATCTGTCCTCACACTGCTTTATTGTGGGGACTGGGGACCACCAGTATTATATAGGAGGAGTACAGTGCAGAGTTTTGCTGACCAGTGACCACTAGTATTATACGTTCTCTGCCTGAAAAACGCTCCATATCTGTGCTGCATTGTATAATATAGTAGGAGTACAGTGACCACCAGTAGATAAGGAGAGTGCCTGACTGGGCACGATATCTATATAAGAGGCTGGTAATTTTGTGATTGGTTAAAGAAGGTCAATTGTTGCTAGGCAGATCAGAGTTTTGAGTGAGTGATAATTGGATAGGGCCAGCCTATCGGTGAGTGTAGGGGAGGTGTTTAGTACATGTAAGGTAGAAACTTCCAGAGTGCTGCCTCTTGTCGTCTGGAAGCCTGGAAGGATAAGTGAAAGCTGTTTGTGTCTGCCTATCTCTTTATTTCTTTCAGGTTTCATCCTCATTCCTAACTTTCCCTTTCTCTTCTTATCTTATATTACTATCTTTCCAGCCTTTCCTTCTTTTTCTATACTACTCTGCTTGGCTTATTCTGCTGCATAATCCCCTTTGGGTTTTCCCGTCCAGAGTGCCTCCCCACCCAGCATTATGCCCAGGTCCAAGCGCTCGGCACCCCGTCCCCTAAGGCTGGCGGACGCTGCTCCCGGGTCGGGTGCCGTGCGTCTCCGCCGCCCTGCTGCTGTCTCCTCGCGGCAGTCTCCCAGCTCCGGGACGGGGGGTGCGACGGTGCCCGTTCCGTCAGCGCCTCCCGTCTCTGCCCCTGATGCAGCGTCTGGCGGCTCCGTGCGTCCCGCTGCTAGCGGGTCGGGCACGGCGGCCGCCAGCACGGGACTCTCGCTGCCTCGCGCCGGGGACTCGTCATCTCCGGCCGCGACGGTGGCTGGGGCTTCGGAGCCGGCTGGCCGCTTCTCTCCCGCGATCAGCGGATGTGAGACGGCTGGCGCCGGTGCCGCTGCGGGGGTCATGCGCGCCGGGGATTCGGCACCCCTGGCCGCGCTGGTTGATAATACTGGGGAGGTTGCGGGCGCGGCTACCCTGGGGCATAGTGGGCCCCCCACGGGTCCCGCGCCCGGTGCTTTTGGGGCCCCTGAGGCACCCTTGGCTGCTGGTGGGCTTCATATAGCCCCAGTAGCTGGGGGGGTCAGCAGGCAGTGGGGGGATCTGCAGGTTACCTCTGAGACCCTCCTGGGTCAGGCTCCCCCTCTGGCAGCCATTTTATTGCCTGGCTGCTCACCTCATCCCCCTCAGCAGGCTGCTGGCAGCATGCTGGGTGGGGGGGTGCAGCCATCTGCTGGACACTTGGAGGTGCTGCGGGCCTTTTCAGTACATGGCTCCGCAGCAGCCTCTGTGTCTTTATCAGGCCAGCATTCCGTCACGGATTTTCGGTCCGTGGCGGGGGGTGGCTTTGCTACGAGCACCCTTAGTTTGCCAGCATTCTCTTCCCCCAGCAGCACGGGCCTGCCTTACTTGCACTGCCCATTTCCCCCGGTGGTTTCGCAAAGTTTCCCTCCGCTAGTTTCCACCCCGCAGGTCCAGTCAGTCTGGTCTTCCGGGATGGGGCAGGTTTTCGGACACCCGCATAATGTTTCTTCCTTTTCGGGGGGGTTTCAATCCGCGTCACTTCCGGCGCCAGCTTTCCACCAGTTCCCATACTGTCAACCGCCTTATCCCCCGGCGCAGCCAGGGCCTTATGGGTATCCGTGGCAGGGCGGTTTCGGGTCCCCAGGTTTCCGCGTTCCCAGCGTTAGCCAAGCAGTTGCGCTGCCTCCGTACCTTCCCCCGGCCCAGGCCCCGCCAGCTCAGGTGGCACCGCCTGGGCCCGGTACACCATTACATTCGGTGGCCCCGGGCGGGGAAGCGCCGCGCCCCCTCCCCGTTCCATCAGTTGGTGGGGCTGATGGGCCGGGTAACTTAATTCCACTTGTTTCTGTTCCCGAGGTTAGTACAGACTGCTCTGCAGCCCCTCAGGCCGCTCCGGTACAGGATGGATCCGGAAGGCGCGGTGATGTGGACCCATCTCCAACAGATGCCGTTTCTTCGGTTCCAGGTCTCTCGCAGGCGACTGAAATGGCTGACGTCCCTGGCCCTTCCGGTTCTGGTGAGCATGACGTTGCAGCTGATTCATCTGTTGTATCCTCATCTGAATCCGCTACTAGCAGCGAGGGGTCTGATTCACCCAAGCGCCCGCGCAAGCTTGCGAAATTAGTCGCGCGTGAGGTAGCCAAGGTGGTAGGGAAGGATAAGGTACCGAGGAAGGCGTTGGCTACTGGTCAGCCGCCGAAAAAGGCGGTGGCTTCTGATGAGCCGCCGTTGTTTTCGGAGATGGTGCGCTGCGCGAACACGGCTGTTACTCGGGGTTTACGGAAGAGGATGAAGGAAAAAATAGTTAAGGGAAAATTTGTCGACCTTTTCACCCTCACGGATGACATGAGGAAGGACTTCGACAAGGCGAAGAAGGCGGGGGGCATCGGTGAAAATGCTTTTCGGAGCTTTCATCATTGGTTAAAGGGTTTCTTAGTTTTTTCTGCTGTTTACCTAAAAACGCGCCCTGCCGAACATCTTAATGTGGTAAAGTACATGTTTTTAATTAACGAGATGTTCTTAAAGTACAAAGGTTCCGTCTGGAGGGATTACGATGAAAAATTCCGTAAGAATCAGGATGGCAATCCGACGTTACCTTTGGGCTTTAAGGATGTTGAGGTTTGGATGGAGGTTTCCAACCAAGCGAGTAGTGTGGTTGAGGGTCAGGCCAAGAGGAAGTTTTCGGGGGGCAAGAATGTTGCGGGTACGGCGGCAAAGGGCAAGTGTTTTGCGTTTAACGACTCTAAGTGCACCAGGGGTGCGGCCTGTCGTTTTCGTCACTCCTGCCGCGTCTGTGGGGCCAATCACCCCGCCAAGGATTGTAAGTCCGGAAACGGGGTTAAGCAGGCCGACCAGGGCGCTGCAGGCGGCAGTGCGAAGTAAGGCACCCTCGCCCATAGTTGTACCTGAGTTGGCTAAATGGCTGCACCGTTATCCCAGGACGGAGGATGCTGAATTTTTGTTAGCCGGTTTTAGTTGCGGTTTTCGTTTGCCCATTTCGGAATCAGTTCATGTTGTGTCTCGTAGGAATTTGAGGTCGGCGACAGAGTTTCCCCATGTGGTCAGGCAGAAGGTGGAGGCGGAGGTGCAATTGGGTCGCATGTGCGGTCCTTTTGCATGCGAGCCTTTGCCTGGGTTATGCGTATCTCCCTTGGGAGTAGTACCCAAGAAGGCGCCGGGTAAATTCCGCTTGATACAACATTTGTCCTACCCGCATGGGGGCTCTGTTAACGACGCCATTCCTGAGGAGTTTTGCACGGTCAGGTACCAGTTGTTTGACGAGGCCCTGGAATTGATCCGGGGTTTTGGGCCCGCGGCCCTGTTGGCCAAGTTGGATGTTGAATCCGCTTTTCGCCTTCTTCCCCTTCACCCCGACTCTTTCAAGTTTATGGGTTTTCGGTTAGGCGGTTTCTTTTATGTTGACAAATGTTTGCCGATGGGTTGTTCTGTCTCTTGCGCCTACTTCGAGAAATTTAGCTCGTTCCTGCATTGGTGCATTGCTGCAGGAACGGGGCAAGTTGGCATCGCCCACTATCTCGATGATTTTCTTTTTGTGGGCCCAGGAGACAGCAACACCTGCCAGGAGCTCCTTTTTTCCGCGTCCACCTTGTTCAAGGTTCTGGGAGTGCCTGTTGCTCACGATAAGACAGAGGGACCCACGTGTTGCCTTTCTTACCTGGGCATCGAGGTTGACACTAGCGCAGGTTGTTGTCGTATTCCGGCCGACAAGGTGGCGAAGCTTTTGGGACAGATCGAAGAATGCTTGAGGAAGCGTAGAGTTAGACTCCGTCAGGTGCAGTCCCTTCTAGGCTCCTTTAATTTTGCTTGCCGGGTCATACCTATGGGGAGGGTGTTTTGCCGCAAACTTGAGAGGGCCACAGCGGGAGCGACTGGGCCGCACCACACCATTCGTCTGTCTCGGGAAATTAAGGACGACCTTAGAACTTGGTCGACCTTTTTGGTAACTTTTAATTCGGAATTGCTGTGGCCTCTCCGGCCCGTCGCCAATTCTTCCCTGGAACTGTTTACAGATGCTGCCGGTGCTACGGGTTTCGGTGCTTTTTTCCAGGGCGAGTGGTGTGTTTCGGCCTGGCCCCAGTCTTGGGTATCTCGTGGCTTTACGGCTAACCTACTCTTATTGGAACTGTTCCCTATAGCGGTGGCAGTGGAGTGGTGGGCCCCTAAGTTGGCGAACCGGACGATTGTCTTTTGGTGCGACAATTTGGGGGTGGTACATGCGGTGAACAACCAACGTGCATCATCGCCGCAGGCTTTGCGGCTGTTGAGATTTTTGGTGTTACACTGTCTCCGTTTTAACATCAATTTCACGGCGAAGCACGTGCCTGGGGTCGAGAACGACATCGCGGATGCGCTGTCGCGTTTCGATCTTCCCAGGTTTCGCAGGTTGGCCCCCAGGGCGGAGGCCCTAGGTTTGACTTGTCCAACTTCTGTTTGGCAGATTATAGAACTGGCGTAGATGGCTTGGCGCTGAACTCATTGGCCCCTTCGACCCGCCGGGCATACGCTGCGGCTTGGCGTGACTGGCAGGCGCATCAGGTTAGGTGCGGGGCCGGGGGTAAGTCAGAGGAGGATCTTTTGTTGGCCTTTGTTTGGGACTGTTACCAGAGTGGTAGGTCCAAGGCGTCCATGTGCGCGGCGTTGGCGGGGATTTCGTTCCATGCCCGGTTGCAGCGGGGGACGGACCCCACCAGGTCTTTCACTTTGTCCAAGGCGCTCAGGGGTTGGGCGAAGTTAAGTCCGGCCCAGCCGGATACGCGCAGGCCTATTGACACGCAGTTGTTGCGCGAGCTCATGGCGATTCTGCCGGCGGTGACTGATTCTGCTTTTGAGGCGTCCCTTTTCCGTGCAGCATTTTCATTTGCATTTTTTGGGGCCTTTCGGGTTGGCAAGCTGGTGGCCGCTAATAAAAGGTCCACTGATACAGGCATGCTTTTCAGGGACCTGGTACTCAAGGAAGGTGTCGCCATGTTTAGGTTGCCTCGTTCCAAGACCGACCAGTTGGGTCGAGGGCGCTGGGTGACTTTGAAGGCGCATGAGGATACAGATTTGTGCCCGGTGCTGCATGCAAAAATTTATTTACCTTTACGACCCAAAGGTGGGGCTCAAGTACTGCTGCACGGGGATGCATTGCCTCTCACTCGGTTTCAGTTTGCTGCTGTGTTGAGGCGCTGTTTGGTCGCCCTTGGGCTTAATAGCGCGGAATATGGGACGCATTCCTTTCGCATCGGTGCGGCAACTTGCGCTGCGGCACGCGGACTTCCACCGTCAGCCATTCAGGAAATGGGACGTTGGAAGTCGGCAGCGTTTAAGTCTTATGTTAGATTAGATAAGGTTTAATGTTGCGCTACTTGCGCTAACCCAAAAACGTTGTTTACCTGCCAATTTTGGAATGAGTAGCGTTCCGGAATTGGAGGTGTGAAGGAATTTTTTAAATTTTTCCTCCGAGGGGGCCTAAATTACAATTGGCTGACACTCCAGGTCCACGGGAGGTTTTTTAAGTTTTCTCCTTCACTTGGGTTTTTATGTTACTAACTGTTCGGTTCGGTCTAACGGTTCTAATTACCTGTTTTATGGGCGCGGCCTGACAGCTAGGTTACTTTTTCTTTTTCAGCGTCCACTGATTCCAACGAACAGATTTGGGTAGTTGGCCATTCTTACGTGTTTTGGGCCGAGCGGCATCCCCTTGCTGATAGGTCGTCTGAGTTGTTAGGTGGTCGCAGAGTGCGATGGTTAGGTGTGAGAGGGCTCAGATGGTCAGGACTTTTGGAGCTGTTGTTGCAATATGAACAGCGTTGGGGGCGTCCCCAATGGCTGCTGCTGCACCTGGGCGGTAACGATGTAGGTCACCTAAAAGGTATAGATCTTATACTTAGGATTCAGGCGGATTTGGGGGAACTTAGCTTGCTTTGGCCTGGTGTACGCTTGATTTGGTCTGACATTATTCCTAGGTTTGTCTGGAGGGGATCACGGAATGTCACAGCGCTGGACAGGGCTAGGAAGAAGATTAACTTTGCTGTGTCGAAGTTTGTGTTGGCTGCTGGTGGTTTGGCCGTTAGACATCCGCTATTGGTGCTCCAGAGCCCCTTTTATTTTAGGAAGGATGGTGTGCACCTCTCCCATCTTGGGATTGGAGTTTTTCTGAGGGCGCTGTTCTCTTGTCTGGAGTAGTTTGTTATCTTTGAAGGTAGGGATAGGATTTGGGTAGATAGGTATTTGGTTTTTGTTTTTGGTTGGATTTCATTTCGTGTTGGGTGGCGGGCTGCGTTTCTCTGAAACTGGCGGTGGCGGGAAGGCGCTACTGGCCAGCGGTCACTTGTAGCATAAGTGGTGTTGTGGGGCACTTACCCCTTTTGAAGGACGGCGAGTGTGTCCTGCCCTTGTGGGGGGCGAGGGGCGCTTCCTTGGGGAGCGTCCTCACTCTGCTATAGGAAGGGGTGGTGAGACCTTCGCAGCACAGGTTATGCTGATATATATAGATGGGGCGTTTCAGTCGCACCCATGACAGTTGGGGCGTTTAGTCGCCGCCATTTTGTAAGATCGTGACTAGAGCTGGTTAGTAGTAGCGTTTTCCTGGCCACCCACTACGAGTGAGGTCATTCCAATTAATAAATTCAATGACCATTTAATCCAACGCAGTTGTGTCCGTGTCGTTATTTTTAGTTGATAAGCTAGCTTAAAGTGTATAGTTAATGTCAAGCACAATAATTGAATAGACGCCTTAGATAGGGAGAGTGCCTGACTGGGCACGATATCTATATAAGAGGCTGGTAATTTTGTGATTGGTTAAAGAAGGTCAATTGTTGCTAGGCAGATCAGAGTTTTGAGTGAGTGATAATTGGATAGGGCCAGCCTATCGGTGAGTGTAGGGGAGGTGTTTAGTACATGTAAGGTAGAAACTTCCAGAGTGCTTCCTCTTGTCGTCTGGAAGCCCACCCACCCGCCCTATTGGTTCACTAATTTGGCCCTTTTCAATTTGGCTTACTAATATCTTTCTTTCAGACTTAGTGGGCGGGAAGGCGCTACTGGCCAGCGGTCACTTGTAGCATAAGTGGTGTTGTGGGGCACTTACCCCTTTTGAAGGATGGCGAGTGTGTCCTGCCCTTGTGGGGGGGCGAGGGGCGCTTCCTTGGGGAGCGTCCTCACTCTGCTATAGGAAGGGGTGGTGAGACCTTCGCAGCACAGGTTATGCTGATATATATAGATGGGGCGTTTCAGTCGCACCCATGACAGTTGGGGCGTTTAGTCGCCGCCATTTTGTAAGATCGTGACTAGAGCTGGTTAGTAGTAGCGTTTTCCTGGCCACCCACTACGAGTGAGGTCATTCCAATTAATAAATTCAATGACCATTTAATCCAACGCAGTTGTGTCCGTGTCGTTATTTTTAGTTGATAAGCTAACTTAAAGTGTATAGTTAATGTCAAGCACAATAATTGAATAGACGCCTTATATAATATATAGCAGTACGGTACAGAAGGCCACTGCTTTACCTACCTCTGTGTCGTCAAGTATACTATCCATCCATACCTGTGGTGCATTTCAGTTTTGCACAGTTTGCTGACCACCAGTATATAATATATAGCAGTACGGTACAGAAGGCCACTGCTCTACCTACCTCTGTGTCGTCAAGTACACTATCCATCCATACCTGTGGTGCATTTCAGTTTTGCACAGTTTGCTGACCACCGGTAAATAATATATAGCAGTACGGTACAGAAGGCCACTGCTCTACCTACCTCTGTGTCATCAAGTATACTATCCATCCATACCTGTTGTGCATTTCAGTTTTGCACAGTTTGCTGACCACCAGTATATAATATATAGCAGTACGGTACAGTAGGCCACTGCTCTACCTACCTCTGTGTCGTCAAGTATACTATCCATCCATACCTGTGGTGCATTTAAGTTGTGCGCAGTATATATATAGTAGTAGGACACTGCAGTGCTACTCCTAGATGGGCCAGGTGTTTGTGTCGGCCATTTGGGTCGCTTAGCTTAGTCACAAAGCTACCTCATTGCGCCTCTTTTTTTCTTTGCATCATGTGCTGTTTGGGGACTATTTTTTAAATCTTCCATCCTGTCTGACACTGCAGTGCCGCTTCTAAATGGGCCAGGTTTTTGTGTCGGCCACTTGGGTCGCTTAGCTTAGTCACACAGCTACCTCATTGGGCCTCTTTTTTTCTTTGCATCATGTGCTGTTTGGGGACTATTTTTTTGAAATGCCATCCTGTCTGACACTGCAGTGCCACTCCTAAATGGGCCAGGTGTTTGTGTCGGCCACTTGGGTCGCTTTGCTTAGCCATCCAGCTACCTCAGTGCAAATTTTAGGACTAAAAATAATATTGTGAGGTGTGAGGTATTCAGAATAGACTGGAAATTAGTGGAAATTATGGTTATTGAGGTTAATAATACTATGGGATCAAAATGACCCCCAAATTCTATGATTTAAGCTGTTTTTGAGGGTTTTTTGTAAAAAAAACACCCGAATCCAAAACACACCCAAATCCGACAAAAAATGTTCAGGGAAGTTTTGCCAAAACGCGTCCGAATCCAAAACACGGCCGCGGAACCGAATCCAAAACCAAAACACAAAACCCGAAAAATTTCCGGTGCACATCACTAATGTGCACCTGCTTCATTCCTCTCTCTCTCTCTCTCTCTCCCTCTCTCTCTCTCTCTCTCTCACTATCTCTTTCTATCCCTCCCTCCCTCCCTCTATCTTGCTTTCTCTTTTTCCCACCCCCTCTCTCTCTCACTCTCACACTGTCTTTCGCTCGCTCCTTTCATCTCTCTCTCTCTCGCTCCTTCTGTCTCTTGTTCTCTGTCTCTCATTCTCGCTCACTTTCTCTCTTTCTCACTCTTTCTCTCTCTGTCTCTCTTTCTCATTCTCTCTCTTTCCCTCCCTCTCTTTTTCCATCTCGTTCTCTCGCTTTCTCTCTCGCTGTCTCTCCCTCTCATTCTCTCTCTTTCTCTTTTGTTCTCTCTCTATCTCTGTTTCTTTCTCTCGTTCTGTCTTTTTCTCAACCTCTTCCTGTCTCTTCCTCTTTTTCTACCCCCCCCCCCCCCCCCCCCTCTTCTCTCTCTACCTCTGGGGAGGTGGTTGATAGATACAATATCAATAGGTCGACACCATAGGGTCAACAGTGAAAATGTCAACAGGACAAAAGGTCAACAGGGTAAAAGGTTGACGGTCAAATGGTCGACATGAAAAAGGTCGACTCACATATGGTCGACACCTATTACGTAGAGTTTTTACAACTTCTGCTGCATTTTCTGTCCATGTCACAAACTCTTACCTATACTAACCTTGGCCAAAGCTTGGCGAGCGAAGCAAGCCCACGAGGGGACACATTTCACAAATTTGAGTGAAATATGTTTTAAAAGCATAAAATAATAAAAAAAATAACATTTTTGTGTCGACCTTTTTCATGTCAACCTTTTGACCCTCGACCTTTTGATCCTGTTGACCTTTTGATTGACAACCTTTTGACCTTGGTGACCTTTTAACTGTAAATCTTTTTAATCCTGTCGAACTTTTGACTGTCGACCTTTATAATGTCTATCTTCTATATCCAGTGTCGCACTGGGGCATGTAGGGCCCACCGGAGGAATACAGTGGTAGGGGCTCATGTTTAGGGGTGTGGCCAGTCTCTAGAGTGGGTTTGCCAAGTCACCACATTGGTTTGTCTAACCATTTTGCAAGAGTTGGTCCCCTAGATAACTATATACAGTAAATACTGTAGTGCATGCAAGATAATGTACTAGATTAGTAACAGCATAGTCTGGAACCTGATCCCTAGAGGAAGGCCCTACTGCCCCAGGCAGTAGGGCCCACCGGTGATTTCCCCTGTACCCCTGTGGGCCAGTCCAATCCTGTCTATGGGGGTCATTCCGAGTTGTTTGCTCGTTATTTTTTTCCGCTACGGAGCGATTAGTCGCAAACTGCGCATGCGCAATGTTCGCAGTGCGCCTGCGCCAAGTAAATCAGCACAAAAGTTTGGTATTTTACTCACGGCGTAACAAAGTTTTTTCATCGTTCTGCTGATCGTAGTGTGATTGACAGGAAGTGGGTGTTTCTGGGCGGAAACTGGCCGTTTTATGGTAGTGTGCGGAAAAACGCTGGCGTTTCTGGGAAAAACACAGGAGTGTCTGAAGAAACGGGGGAGTGGCTGGGCGAATGCTGGGTGGGTTTGTGACGTCAAACCAGGAACGAAACTGACTGAACTGATCGCTATTTGTGAGTAGGTCTGGAGCTACTCAGAAACTGCTAAGAAATTTCGATTCGCAATTCTGCTAATCTTTCGTTCGCAATTCTTCTATGCTAAGATACACTCCCAGAGGGCGGCGGCTTAGCGTGAGCAATGCTGCTAAAAGCAGCTAGCGAGCGAACAACTCGGAATCACCCCCTATATCACACCCCTATCTCTGTGTCTTTCTCTCTCTCATATCCTATTATGGGCCAGATTGTGAGTCAATCAAAACTGCATCATATGCTGATGCCACGCCCCTTAGTATCATCATGAGAAAATATGATTTTGATAACCTACCAGTAAATCCTTTTCTCCTAGTCCGTAGAGGATGCTGGGGACGACATCAAGACCATGGGGTATAGACGGGATCCGCAGGAGACATGGGCACTTTAAAGACTTTTCATTGGGTGTGAACTGGCTCCTCCCTCTATGCCCCTCCTCTAGACTTCAGTTGTAGGAACTGTGCCCAGGGAGACTGGCATTTCGAGGAAAGGAATTACTTAACTAGTGGTGAGATATCTACCAACTCACACCCTCAACCATGCCGCACACATGGCATTCAACATAACACATGCCAACAGGCATGAACTAATTGCAGCAACATGCTGAAACCAAGATAACACAACTTGTGTAACTCTAATAACTAAACTGCAGGTAAAGTACGCACTGGGACGGGCACCCAGCATCCTCTACGGACTAGGGGAAAAGGATTTAATGGTAGGTTATCAAAATCCTATTTTCTCATACGTCCTAGAGGATGCTGGGGACGACATCAAGACCATGGGGTCTATACCAAAGCTCCAGTACGGGTGGGAGAGTGCGGATGACCCTGCAGCACTAATTGACCAAACTTTAGGTCCTCATCGGCCAAGGTATCAAACATGTAGAACTTAGCAAATGTGTTTGACCCTGACTAAGTAGCTGCTCGGCAAAGTTGTAATGCCGAGACCCCCCGGGCAGCCGCCCAGGATGAGCCCACCTTTCTAGTGGAGTGGGCTTTACAGACGTCGGTAACGGCAATCCAGCCGTAGTATGAGCTTGCTGAATCGTATTTCTAATCCAACGTGCAATAGTCTGCTTGGAAGCAGGACAGCCAATCTTGTTGTGATCATACAGGACAAACAGAGCCTCTGTTTTCCGTATACGAGCTGTTCTAGCAACATAGATTTTCAAAGCTCTAACCACATCTAGAGACTTTGAATCAGTGAATGTGTCAGTAACTACTGGCACCACAGTAGGTTGGTTTATGTGAAAAGCAGAAGCCACCTTTGGAAGAAAATGTTGGCGAGTTCGCAACTCTGCCCTATCTTCATGGAAAATCAGGAAAGGGCTCTTGTGAGACAAGGCCCCTAACTCAGACACCCGCCTTGCGGATGCCAATGCCAAAAGCATCACCACTTTCCAAGTGAGAAACTTCAACTCTATCTTTTGTAGAGGCTCAAACCAATCCGATTGAAGGAACTGCAATACCACGTTAAGGTCCCATGGTGCCACTGGGGGCACAAATGGAGGCTGGATGTGCAGAACCCCTTTCACGAAGGTCTGAACTTCTGGAAGAGAGGCCAATTGTTTTTGGAATAACACTGACAGGCCGAAATCTGGACCTTGATTGATCCCAATCGTAGGCCCGCCTCCACACCATCCTGCAAAAAATGGAGAAAACGTCCTAAGTGAAACTCTTCCGTAGGAGCTTTCTTGGATTCACACCAAGACACATATTTTCTCCATATACAGTGGTAATGTTTTGACGTTACTCCCTTTCTGGCCTGAATAAGGGTGGGGATAACCTCCTTACTAATACCCTTCCTGGCTAGGATACGGCGCTCAACAGCCATGCCATGAAACGTAGCCGCGGTAAGTCTTGGTACACACATGGCCCCTGCTGCAGCAGGTCCTCCCGAAGAGGAAGAGGCCGAGGATCTCCTATGAGTAACTGCTGAAGATCTGGATAGCCCTTCTTGGCCAGTCTGGGGCAATGAAGATTGCTCGAACCCTTGTCTTTCTTATGTACTTTTTGGATCAGCGGAAGTGGAGGGAAAACATACACTGACAGAAACACCCACTGGGTCACCAGTGCATCCACTGCTACTGCATGAGGGTCTCTCGACCTGGAACAGTATCTCTGAAGCCATCATGTCTATTTGAGGAACTCCCCAAAGACTTGTCACCTATGCGAAGACTTCTTGGTGGAGGCCCCACTCTCTTGGATGGAGATCGTGTCTGCTGAGGAAGTCTGCTTCCCAGTTGTCTACTCCCGGAATGAATATTGCCGACAGAGCTTGTAGATGTTTTTCTGCCCAGCGGAGGATTTTTGTCGCCTCTGCCATTGCCGCTCTGCTTTTTGTTCCGCCCTGCCTGTTTATGTATGCAACTGCTGTTACATTGTCTGCCTAGATCTGCACGTGATGATCTTGAAGAAGATGTACCGCTTGTTGAAGGCCATTGTACATGTCTCTTAGCTCCAGAACGTTTATGTGAAGGTAGGATTTCTGTTGTGACCAACGTCCCTGGAAGTTTTCTCCCTGAGAGAATGCTCCCCAGCCTCGGAGACTTGCATCCGTGGTTACTAGGACCCAGTCCTGAATCCCGAACCTGCGTCCCTCTAGCAGGTGAGAACTGTGCAACCACCACAGGAGCGAAATCCTGGTTTTTGACGACAGGATTATCTTTCTGTGCATGTGTAGGTGTGACCCTGATCCCTTGTCCAACAGGTCCCACTGAAATACTCTGGCATGGAACCTGCCAAACTGTATGGCCTCGTAGGCCGCCACCATCTTCCCCAACAACCGAATGCACTGATGGATAGACACACTTGATGGTTTCAATCTCTGTTTTACCATTTTCTGGATGTCCAGAGCCTTTTCCAGCAGAAGAAATACTCTCTGAACTTCTGTGTCCAGAATCATCCCGAGGAAAGACAACCTTGTCGTCGGTTCCAACTGTGACACTGGGTAATTTATGATCCACCCGTGTTGTTGGAGTATTGACAGGGAGAGGAATAATAACTGCTCCCTGGATCTTGCCTTTATCAGGAGGTCGTCCAGATAAGGGATTATATTGACTCCTTTCTGACGAAGGAGGACCATCATCTCCGCCATCACCTTCGTGAATACCCTCGGCGCCGTGGAGAGACCAAAAGGTAACATCTGGAATTGGTAATGGCAATCCTGAATCGCGAATCTCAGATAAGCCTGGTGAGGAGGATAAATGGGAACATGCAGGTAATCATCCTTTATGTCCACCGACACTAAGTAGTCCCCCTCCTCCAGACTGGCAATCACCGCCCGAAGTGATTCCATCTTGAACTTGAACTTTTTCAGGAAGAAATTCAGATCTTTTAGATTTAGGATCGGTCTGACCGAGCCGTCCGGCTTCGGAACAACAAAGAGGTTTGAGTAAAAACTCCGCCCTTTTTGTGACAACGGTACCATGACTATGACCTGGTCTTGACATAATTTTTGGATTGCCGCTGTTACTGCTTCTCTCTCTGGCGGAGAAGCTGGCTAGGTCGATTTGAAAAATCAGCATAGGGGAACGTCTTGAAACTCTAGTTTGTATCCCTGGGATACTATTTGCAACATCCAGGGGTCCGGGAAAGACAGAATCCAATCCTGGCTGAAGAGTTTGAGATGTGCCCCCACCCGAACGGCCTCCCGCAAGGGAGTTCCAGCGTCATGCTGGGGATTTGGCAGAATTAAGGGTAGACTTTTGCTCTTGGTAACCTGGAGCTGGTGTGGGCTTCTTTCCCCTTCCTTTACCTGCAAAGAAGGGGGAACCTCTCGTCTTTTTATATTTATTGGGCCGAAAGGACTGCATTTGCGGGTGATAGGTCTTTTTTGCCGGTGCAGGTTCAGAGGGCAAAAATGTTGACTTACCTGCGGTAGCCGCCAAGACTAACGCATCCAGGCCATCGCCAAATAAGGCCTCACCTTTATATGGGAGAGCCTCCATGTTTCTTTTGGAATCTGCATCCTCATTCCACTGGCGAATCCACAACGCCCGCCTAGCCGATACTGCCATGGTAGCGGCTTGTGAACTCAAGAGTCCAATATCCTTCATTGCTTCCAGCATGTAGGCGGCAGCGTCCTTGATATTCCCTAACTTAAGGAGTATCTCATCTTTATCAATCGTGTCAATTTCTGATGACACGCTTTCTGACCATTTTTCAATAGCGTGACTCACCCATGCGCAGGCAATAGTGGGCCTGAGCAGTGTACCATTGGTAACATAAATGGATTTCAATGTCGTTTCCATTTTGCGGTCTGCCGGCTCTTTAAGAGAAGCCGTGCCAGGAGCAGGGAGAATTACCTTCTTTGTCAACCTGGAAAGTGCACTGTCTAACACAGGAGTTGACTCCCATTTTTTCCTGTCTTCGACCGGGAAAGGATAAGCTATGTGAATCCTTTTGAGAATACGAAATTTTTTAACAGGATTCACCCACATCCCTTCAAACACAGCATTTAGTTCGTGTGAAGGAGGGAACGTGACTTTGGATTTCTTTTCCTTACATAAATAAGCTTTTCCTGAGGTACAGGAGTGCTTTCTGTAACCTCTAACATGTCCCTTATAGCCACAATCATATATTGTATACTTTTTGCCAATTTATGATCTGTCTCTCTGGATTCACTATCGTTGACACAAGAATCAGAATCCGTGTCGGTATCAGTGTTTACAACATTTGCAAATGGTCTCTTATGTGACCCAGAGGGGCCGCCCGCATAAGGAATAACAGCATCCTGAAAAATCTCATCTTCCACAGATTTTCTCCAGCATGCAGCCTTAGATTCAGACTTATCCAATCTACGGTTAATCAGATGCATACTGTCACGTAGCTCTTTCACCCATGCAGGCTCTTGGTGTGCCGGTAGCGCCACCACATTACAACTCTGTGTCCCTAAAATGGCTTCCTCTGGGGAGGAACTCCCTGCCTCAGACATGCCTCACACGTGTACACCACACTCACAGGCACACTGGGACTTATTTTGGGGACAGACCCACAGTAAAATCTGTCAGAGGGACACAGGATAGGAGCAGCCAGTTCACAAACCCAGCGCCAGTATTGCCTGTGAACACAGTATGTCCACAGCCCAAAAGCGCTTTTAAATAGCAATATACACTATCAAATGCACCACAATCGCTTTGTGCCCACCCTTTATAGCACCCTGTACTTGTCAGAAGTGAAGGAGAGGACCAGCGTGTTCTCTGCAGCCTGAGGAGAGAAAATGGCGCTGAGTAGTGTGCTGGCTGCCTGAGGAAGAAGCTCCGCCCCCACAATGGCGCGTCCTTACACTCAGTATATGATCTATCATTTATACTGGCGGGGGTAGGGCTGTGCCAGCGGCATCTTATGCTCCCTTTTAGCCAGTTTGAGGTATTTTTCTTGCTGCCCAAGGCGCCCCCCGCTCCCTGCACCCTGCAGTGCCTGTGTGTGTGGGCAGCAATGGCGCGCTGCGCTCCCACCAGCAGCGCCGCACCTCAGCCGTTGCTTACTTGATAGAAGATCATTCTTCTCATACTCACCTGTCTTCTAACTTCTGGCTCTGCAAGGGGGGTGACGGCGTGCTGTGGGAGTGAGCATCTAGACACGGCTAGCATTCAGTTCCCTTCAGGAGCTAATGGTGTCCTGTCAGCCAGAAGCAGAGCCATGAAACTCTGAGGAAGTTGGTTCTGCTTCTGCCCCCTCAGTCCCACGAAGCAGGGAGTCTGATGCCAGCAGATCTCCCTGAAAATAAAAAAACCTAACATAAGTCTTTTCAGAGAAACTCAGTAGAGCTCCTCAGAGTGCATCCAGTCTGCCTGGGCACATTTCTAAAAGTGAGGTCTGGAGGAGGGGCATAGAGGGAGGAGCCAGTTCACACCCAATGAAAAGTCTTTAGAGTGCCCATGTCTCCTGAGGATCCCGTCTATACCCCCATGGTCTTGATGTCGTCCCCAGCATCCTCTAGGACATATGAGAAAGTGCATTACTGTCTCAGTGTGTCATTAGACACTTCATCAGTCACACCATTGAAACCTGCACCAGTCGGGACACATGCTTTTTTGTTTCTCACTCTTACTTTCCCTTTCTCATTCCTTAGATACCTTACAGATGTTTAGGTGGAAGACACAGGACAAGGATGATTCATATGCGACAGATGAAACAAATTTCACTTGAGAACGTTTACTGCGATCAATGCTATGAAAGCATCAGAACGGTTACCCGCGCAAATGCCTGCAATATTAAAATGATTTATAGCTTATTTACTGCCCTCACATTTTCCGTTCTCCTCAAACCTGTGTAAATTTCTACTATGGAAATAATTGTGAGATTTGGAGGACGATGTGTTTGTTTGTCAGTGTGAGGACACATACTGTACAATAAGCGTTTTACCCAAGGCAGATTGCGAGTTGTCGCACGGTGCTAAAGGTCATTCTAATTACTCCCCACATTTGTGTAGCTGCATAATACATCTCCCGGCAGAGCCGCGACATGCGAGTTCTGTTCTGTGCTTTAGCAGAGCAATCCTAATTGATTACACTTTCAGCAATCCCGCCAAAAAAATAATAATCTCAAAGGACATTTTGTTTAAGTGTATGTAACTCTCGGCTGAAGCTTGATTTAATGTGTGCTGTTTGTAGGCGTCTTCAGTTCTGGAATGAAATCCACACTGAAATTACTGAGTCACTGAAACTACGTAACCCGACCAGAAGAGAGGATAAAGGGGGTCATTCCGAGTTGATCATTCACACTGACATGTGGGGGGACGCCCAGCACAGGGCTAGTCTGCCCCGCATGTCAGTGCCGCCCCCCCCCCCCCCCCCCCCGCAGAAGTGCAAAGGCATCGCACAGCAGCGATGCCTTTGCACTTCAAGAGTAGCTCCCGACCAGCGCAGCTTTAGCATGCTGGCCGGGAGCTACTCGTCGCTCCCTGGACCGCAGCGGCTGCATGTGACGTCACGCAGCCGTCTCGGACCGCCCCACCAACGGTCCGGCCACGCCTGCATTGGCCGGACCGCGCCCCCTAAGCGGCGGCTTAACGCCGCCATCCAGTCCCCTCCCGCCCAGCGACCGCCTCTGTCTCAGAGGCGATCGCTAGGCAACGACAGCTGCCATGCGCCGGCGCATGCGCAGTTCCGACCCGATCGCTGCGCTGTGAGAACCTGTAGCGAGCGATCGGGTCGGAATGACCCCCAAAATGCATGTAATAACTTCCTTAGCCGATTTCTCACCGTCCGCATTGCATAATGACTTCGTATAGCAGGAACGTGGGCTTTCAGTTCCCACTAAGACTAATGTTTGTGTTTTCCGAATGTGTTTTTGTCGCCACTGAGTTTTGATTACTATTCCTAATATGTACTATTAATATGTACATATAAAATGAGTATACGTTCCAGATTCTGGTTTTAGGGATCCCAGCAGCCGAAATACCATTGCCAGAATATGGGTGTAGTATGTTATGCCGGCAGCGGGGCCAGCGCAGATTAGCCCCTTGCAGTCTCACTGTGGTCACCACGCTGCAGGCAAGGTGGCGCGCTATGCGTGGCGTGCTATTTATTCTCCCTCCAGGGGGGTCGTGGACCACCAATAGGGAGAATACCTGTCGGTATGCCGGGTGTCGGGATTCTGGCGCTGGTATACTCAGCGCCAGGACCCCAACAGGCAGCTTTCTGTTTCTAACACTGGAATCCCGAAAGGTGAAATTCTGGAGGTAAGTATAGCCGGGAGGGTTAAGGTTTGACTGCGGGGGGAGATTTGGCTGCGAGGAGGGGGTGTTAGGGTTAGGCACCACCGGGGGTGGGGGGGGGAGTGTAAAGTTTAGGCACTAAGGGGGGAGGATTAGAGTTAGGCTGTAGAAAGGGAGGGGGTTAGGTTTAGGCACGTAGAAGGCAGGTTAGGGTAAGGCACTAATGGGGGAGGTTATGGTTAGGCTGCGGTAAGGGAGGATTAGGGTTAGAGGGGGCCTGTTGGGATCTTGATCATCAGAATGCCAGCGTCTGTATTGTGACTGACGGTATTCCGTACACCGGGATCGCATGCCGATCCCATGAAATGTATTCATGTAATTTCCTGCACTACCTAAAATATTTCTGTCCTTGTTGATATACAGTAAGACTCTATAAGTGGCTTCTTAGGTGATCTTGTATGAGTACTCGCTTTCAGGACATGTTATGTACAGTATGAATGGTTAGAACTTATAGGATTTTGGGAACCGGCATACTTTAAAGTTAATTGTGTCTTTATAAATCCAACCCTGGTGTCTCTTAGAATCTTATATGTATGCATGCATTTATGGCTCCTTAGGGGCACCAATTCTAAATTTATCAATGCACTTTTTTACCCTTCTTGAGAGCCGTGGACTGTTTTGTCTTCTCTTATCTATGGGGTTTGCTCTATGGGGGTCATTCTGACCCGTTCGCTCGCTGCTTTTTGTTGCAGCCGAGCGAACGGTTCCCTACTGCGCATGCGCCACGCTGTAGTGTGCTGGCGCATGCCAGAAGGCCAAAGGCCGTAGCAGGGATGCGATCGCCTCTGCCTGATTGACAGGCAGAGGCTGTCGCTGGGCAGGAGGGGGCGGAACGGTGGCATTTGGCCGTGGAATGGGGGGTGGGCCGCAGCGGCTGCGTGACGTCACACGCAGCCGCTGCGGGCCGGTGGAGCGATGAGTAGCTCCCGGCCAGCACGCTAAAGCTGCGCTGGTCGGGAGCTACTCTTGAAGTGCAAAGGCATCGCCGCTGTGCGATGCCTTTGCACTTCTGATGGGGGGCCGGCACTGACATGCGGGGTGGGCTAGCCCTGTGTCAGTGTGAATGATCGCAGCTGTGCTAAATTTAGCACAGCTACCATCAACTCGGAATGATCCCCTATACTCGATCAATTATACTATAAGATTCTTTAAATGTTTATATGGGAATTATTTTCTCTATATTAATGATTCAATTCATTGTGATATATAATTTAGAGAATTTGGATACAATTCATGCTGTTGTATTAGGAAGAACCACATTCTAATTTATTCAGATTGAAAAATATTTTTCCCATTGAACCAACGCGTTCGCAATTATTACAGTATGTACATAGGTTGGGGCCATAGACATATGCTGCTGTCCGTACAATGATTACTATCAAGGGATTCTGTCTGCAAACAGTCAAACGTTTGTACTACATATGGTCAAATGTGTATCTTCCACATCTCATTTGCTAATTAATCCTCCAGCGGCACATTGCATCCGCTTGTTTTATACTTTTCTGTGCCAAGTCCTATATCAAAGAATGCTATGTTAAAGCAGCCATATGGATTATACTGTAACGTGAGGTATAGATCTACGAGGACATTACTGTATATCAACCCATATAAATTGAAAGCTTACAGTTAATAACAGTATAGATTACTTTATCTCATGTAATGCTATATATAGATAGGTGAATTGCAACACAGTGTGGTTATGTGATTAACACGCCGCTCAATATTTCTGCATGTGTATTGCTATTATCTCCTATATAATAGGCTATATACAAAGAAGAAAAGAAGACTGTTGTGGACGCACTCTTATGTTAGGATAAAGATATGAAATATAAAAGTATGTCTTTATTAATTAAGATTAAAAAGGATAGAAAGGCCTGAAAAACAAACAACACTGGTAACCAACCGGTCCGTCCGGTTGGACACTAAAAGAAATTGGACGTGACTATAGGAGTATAAATATCTATGTTGTCACACCATGAAGCGAATTGTATTGACATAAACTGAATTAACAGTCCCATATACGGAATGGCCAACTAGCTTGGGTCAAGTATATTCCTGATGGTTGTGAGCTAAACAGATAAGGAACCTGTGTCAATTCAGATCTGAACCCGACTGGGTGATATTAAGAGATGAATTGAAGAGAAAGAGTAGTGGCGAATCTGCTGTCAGTGTTAGGCACAGAGTAATTTATGTATGACAGATCCTACTACACTTGGTATTCCTAAGGGGTCACCCATCCAAGTACTGACCAAGCCCAACACTGCTTAGCTTCCAAGATCGGACGGTATTGGGCGTTGACAGTGTGGTATGGTAGTAGATCACTGATAGCGCTCCCCCTCTGGGATCACTGATGAGAGTTCACCGAATGTGATTTAGAAAAAGAGATAGTATTACACAAAGGTTTGTGAATAAATGTGTTCAGATGGATCTGCTGCCAGCGTTAGATAATGGTGTGAGCCCTATGTCCTGATATCCTTTTTGATACCGATGAAACGCTGGTGAGAGTCCACGAAAATATGAAAAGTGATTGTGGGAAATAGCACAAGTAGAGAAACAAATAATGGGTCTGGTATAATAGATAGATAGTGTCTAGTTAGACAGTCAATAGATAGACACCATGGGGTATATTTACTAAGCTCCCGAGTTTGACCGATTTTGAGTTTTTTCTTCAAAGTGTCATCTTGGGAATTTACTAAACTAAAATCTTGGCAGTGATGAGGGTATTCGTATTTTTTTGAAGGCAAAGAAAAAAAAATACGAATGAATACACCATCAGTCAAACACGCCTGTTATTTTATACAACTCGGTAATTTACTAAAAATTTGTATTCACAATCACTGCCGGAAATAGCCAAACACTGCCATGAAAAAGTACAAATTGTAAACAAAAACAGTTTTCAAATAGACCTGCTTTTTTTTTTACTGTATTCTGATAGGCATGTTTATCAGTGGAAAGGGGTGTGAAAGAGTTAAAAATCAGAAAAAAATTGCGTGGTGTCCCCCCTCCTAAGCACAACCAGCCTCGGGCTCTTTGAGCCGGTCCTGGTTGTAAAAATACAGGGGGGAAAATGACTGGGGTCCCTCCATATTTAAACAACCAGCATCGGTGTTAGGTTCCTGGTGCTCAGAACAAGGGAGATGTTGTGTAGTGAGTTCTGAGCACCAGAACGTGACACTGAAACAAGGTGTGGTGTGAAAATAGCCCCTAGCACCCTACCTCTGTTGTTTTACCCGTGTGGTCAGTTCACGCCTGCATGATTATGGTTTCTTGGGCCCATGGCAGCCGTGTTTGAAGGGCGGATTAGGTCTGCCCAACTCCGATGCCCCCGCAGGTCTTAAAGGGAGACAAAGCCTGAACTGAGACAGGCTAATAACAAGGGGACCTCTAACTGAAACAACCAAAGCCAGGGGCTACAGACTAGCCTAAAACTAAATGTATGTGCGGCTTGCCGCCAAAGGAAAAGAACAACCAAAGGAAATGCTGTCCACACGCCGACACAATACTTTTGTGTACCGGCGGTGACAGCATAAGCAGAACCCTCTGCAAAACACCAGTAACTAAATATAACAAAGGAATACAGCGGCCTAGGCCGACGGACGCGGCAAAGCCGCTACTCACAGAACCGGTACAAATACTGGCAAACGGACAGGAACCCCCAATGCTGCCGACACAGACTCTCAGAACTGGAGGACAGGCAGAATCCCAAACCACAGACCGGTGGACACCAAGAAGCCAGAAACTCGACCAGGCACAGGCAAAGCCACAGGACTTCTGGACAGGAATGCTTCACGGCAGGACACGGAATCAGACACAGGAACTGACACAGGAACCGGCACCGGAAGCAGCTAGACAGACACTGCTAGACAGGAGCTCAGGCACTGGCATGGACTAGCTCAGAACTCAAGAACTCTGGAACCCAGGAAATATCACCAGCGTCTGTGAATTGCACTGAGCCAGAATATAACAGAGAGTCTTAATTAATTATGTCGTGCAGCTGACCTGCTGCACAACTGAGAGGTGCAATCAACAGACAGGTGAGGCTGAACACATGGGAACAAGCTGCAGTTACACAGACTCAACACCGGTAGCAAACAAGAGTATTCTTAAACCAGAGCAACAGAAAATCCTGGCCTGCAAGACAACTATAAACATAAAATAGGAATGAACCACTACCTGTGGTTCATAACAGTACCCTCTCTTTAAGGGTGAGCTCCGAACACCCCATGACACCCACGGGGAACATAAACAGAAGTATAACATAAAATACATAACCAAAATGCAAAACAGGAATGAGCCACAGCCGTGGCTCATAACATTACTACCCTCCTTGAGGAGGGGTCAAAGGACCCCAAAATTCAGACTTTCCAAAACAAGGGATAAAAAAAAAAAACCTGACACACTGGTCTAACAGAAACAAGCTGTGGCAACAGCTTGTAACGGTGCCCCCCACTTGACGGTGGCCACTGAACACAAGACAAGGGGGAAAAAATGTTTTTAATTTTTTTTAACAAGGCTAGAGTCAATAGTCATTTCTTTTTCTTCTTCTTATTTTTACAAAGTTCTTGAGGTCTGACCAAGGTAATTCCCCAAACATTGTCTGAACTGATGGTACCACCCAGCAAGGCTGTGTTCAAATCAGAGATAGGTTTCTTAACCTTGGGAGCTGAACTTTCAGGCAAAGTACTACTATAAGAAGAAGACAGAAAAGCACATCCTGCAGTCAAAACAACGGGCTGAGACTCTTGTGCCGAGTTTACAGTATACGGTGAACTCTCAGCAGATAAGACGGGTGACCTAGAGGAACCTGAACCAATTTCTTTGGAACCATATCTTTTAATAACTGCATCACTAAATGCTGGGGGATCCTGAAGAATGGGATCTTCAGCTTTCATTAGGCTGGTCGCCCACTCAAAAGGCTCTCCTCTAAAGGAATATATCAGATAGAGCACAAGGTTCTCTGAAGTGATGCCCAGAAATGGTCTAGACAACAAAATGGTGTAATAGTGTTTGTAAAGTGCCAGAAATTTGACTAAGTCCCCATCAAAGATTATAGATGTTGAGATATCAACAGAGTCAGGATCTGCTTCCTTCCCATCTGACTGACTAGAGTGCTTAGCTAGGACCTGGTCACTATTGACCTTACTTGAGGCTGAGACTTTCTGAACCCCACCTGGGGCAGTGACTTTCTGAATTCACCTGGGGCAGTGACTTTCTGAACCCCACCCGGGGCAGTGACTTTCTGAACCCCACCCGGGGCAGTGACTTTCTGAACTCCACCCGGGGCAGTGACTTTCTGAACCCCACCCTGGGCAGTGGCCTTCGGGAACCCCGCTGGGGCAGTGGCCTTCGGGAACCCCGCTGGGGCAGTGGCCTTCGGGAACCCCGCTGGGGCAGTGGCCTTCGGGAACCCCGCTGGGGTCAGCACCTCGGATTCTTTTACTGGGACCGGGCCGTTGGCCTCCCTCACTGGGACCGAGCCGTCGGCCTCCCTCACTGAGTCGATAATTATCGAAACTTCTCCCGGGACTATGACTTCCGGGATTTTTGCTGAAGCTATTACCTTCAGAACCTCCACTAACGCTATGCCTCTTGAGTCCTTTCCTGGGGAAGCGACTTCTAGACCCTTCTTTGGGGCTTTGTCTCTTGAGACCCCACTTGGGGATATTACTTCAAAGATCCCTTCTGGGGTTTTGCTTCTCGAGTTCCCTTCTAGAACTATGGTTTTAGACACCTTCTCTGGAGTTGCGCTTTTCAAGTCTCTACCTGGGGTAACAGCTTCTGAGACCCCTTCTGGTATTGACACCTGAGCTATAATATACGATGTCCCTCTATAACCTAGAGCATCGGGTACCGCTCCAGATCTCTGGGCATCGGGTACCGCTCCAGAACTCTGGGCATCGGGTACCGCTCCAGAACTCTGGGCATCGGGTACCGCTCCAGAACTCTGGGCATCGGGTACCGCTCCAGAACTCTGGGCATCGGGTACCACTCCAGAACTCTGGGCATCGGGTACCGCTCCAGGACCCTGGGCACCGCTCCAGGACCCTGGGCACCGGGCACCGCTCCAGGACCCTGGGCATCGGGCACCACTCCAGGAACCTGGGCATCGGGCACCACTCCAGGAACCTGGGCATCGGGCACCACTCCAGGAACCTGGGCATCGGGCACCACTCCAGGACCCCGGGCATCGGGCACCGCTCCAGGGGCTTGCAACTCTGCTTCAACAGGAACCTCAAGAGAGGAGAGAAACATTCTCCTTTGGTTCCTGAATCTATAATGGGGCTCCCTAGCCCAAGGACCCCAATTATAGGACAGAGTGCTTTTAAGTGTGGGTTGTGTGACAAGTACCTCTGCCACAGTAGAGACAGGAGTAGGTCTTGTGTCCTGACTAAACTTGGCCAGAGGGCAGGACTTGTCGCCACACTTTGGCTTGCGCAACTCACAGGTCTGCAAATAGTGGCCTAAACCCCCACAATATAGGCATAAATCTAAGTTTCTGCGACGCAGACGCTCCTCTTCTGAGAGCCTGGGCCGCAGAAAACTTTCAAACTTTTTCTCTCTAATTAAACCTGAGGATTCTCTTGTCACCATATTGTGAGCAAGAGTCTCTTTAGAGGTAGATGAACTCTCAATAACTTCTGGCAAGATAAGCAAAATTTTAGTCAGAAGGTTTTGCAGTTGCTTTAAGGATTGCAGCAAAACTTCCAGTCGCTCAGGTTTCAAAGCACTGAAAGCAGAGTTCAGGGCTGAGAGAGATGCTTGCAGGGCTTGCATAGTAGGCATAGGAGGATTGCAAACTAGACAAGACAAGACTAGACACGATTTTTAAACTAGACAAGACAAGACTGGGCTGGATTTTTAAACACCGGACTGGATTCCGCACACTGAATTCTAGACAGGACTGGATTCTAAACACCGGACTGGATTCTGCACACTGAATTCTAGACAGGACTGGATTCTAGACAAGACACTGGACTGGGCCAAAAAAGAAAAAGCTTTATTTCTTTTTTGTTGTATGGCTGGTGATAATGTTAGGTTCCTGGTGCTCAGAACAAGGGAGATGTTGCGTAGTAAGTCCTGAGCACCAGAACGTGACGCTGAAATAAGGTGTGGTGTGGAAATGGGAAGGAAATAGCCCCTAGCACCCTACCTCCGTTGTCTTACCCGTGTTATCAATTCACGCCTGAATGACTATGGTTTCTTGGGCCCATGACAGCCGCGTTTGAAGGGCGGATTAGGTCTGCCCAACTCCGATGCCCCCGCAGGTCTTAAAGGGAGATAAAGCGTGAACTGAGACAGGCTAATAACAAGGGGACCTCTAACTGAAACAACCAAAGCCAGGGGCTACTGACTAGCCTAAAACTAAATGTATGTGCGGCTTGCCGCCAAAGGAAAAGAACAACCAAAGGAAATGCTGTCCACACGCCGACACAATACTTTTGTGTACCGGCGGTGACAGCATAAGCAGAACCCTCTGCAAAACACCAGTAACTAAATATAACAAAGGAATACAGCGGCCTAGGCCGACGGACGCGGCAAAGCCGCTACTCACAGAACCGGTACAAATACTGGCAAATGGACAGGAACCCCCAATGCTGCCGACACAGACTCTCAGAACTGGAGGACAGGCAGAATCCCAAACCACAGACTGGTGGACACCAAGAAGCCAGAAACTCGACCAGGCACAGGCAAAGCCACAGGACTTCTGGACAGGAATGCTTCACGGCAGGACACGGCAGGACACGGAATCAGACACAGAAACTGACACAGGAACCGACACCGGAAGCAGCTAGACAGACACTGCTAGACAGGAGCTCAGGCACTGGCAGGGACTAGCTCAGAACTCAAGAACTCTGGAACCCAGGAAATATCACCAGCGTCTGTGAATTGCACTGAGCCAGAATATAACAGAGAGTCTTAATTAATTATGTTGTGCAGCTGACCTGCTGCACAACTGAGAGGTGCAATCAACAGACAGGTGAGGCTGAACACATGGGAACAAGCTGCAATTACACAGACTCACCACCGGTAGCAAACAAGAGTATTCTTAAACCAGAGCAACGGGAAATCCTGGCCTGCAAGACAACTATAAACATAAAATAGGAATGAACCACTACCTGTGGTTCATAACAGTACCCTCTCTTTAAGGGTGAGCTCCGAACACCCCATGACACCCACGGGGAACATAAACAGAAGTATAACATAACAATCGGGCTCTGCGCCTGGTCCTGGTGAAAAAAATACGGGGGTCAAAAAACGTAGGGGTCCCCCATATTTTTAGCACCAGCACCGGGCCCCACTAGTCAGAGAGATAGTGCCACAGCCGGGGGACACGAGGTTAAGTGGGGTCACTCTTGTGGTTGGCCCCACTTAATGTCGCGGTCTACCGCAGGCTGCAAAGTTCCCACCATTGGATATAATGTAGCGCTGCTGCGCTACATTGTATCCACAGTGTGCCGCCTGACTGACAGTGCAGGAGCGTACAGCCAATCAGGAGAGTGCCATGACGTGGCACTCCCTGATTGGCTGAAGGGACCCTCTTTGACAGGAGTCACGGGGGTCCCGCAAGTCGGGGAAAGGGGTCCCATGTGTAAACATGGGACCCCTTTCAGTTCGTGGACTGGGTATTTCATTTTTTTATTTTACCAAGTACGTGGATTATAGCTTTTAAGAAGAGCACCGATCTACACAGGAATTTTTTGTAAGTATAATTTTAGTTACAGGTACCCCTGGATTCTACTGGACAAGAGGACCGAGTGCTTCGTGTCAACATAGGTAAGTATGTGTGTATGTAAGTGTGCATGTATGTTCATTAAAATTTTACTTTCATGGTATCTGTGTATTGTTTTTATTTGGGTATTTTTTTGTAGTAGAACTGCAGGTACCAGCGGGCCCGTTTTTCCCCTGCATGCTGGTACTTGTGGTTCTTAAAGTACCAGCTTGCGGGGGAGGCTTGCTGGGACCTGTAGTTCTGCTACAAAAAATATTATTTTTTTACACAAAAAGCTATCAGCCTCCCATCCACCGCCCACGGATGGGGGATACAGCCTCGGGCTTCAATCCTGGTCCTTGGGTGGATGGAGGGGGGGACCCCTTGAATTAAGGGGTTCCCACTCCTCCAGGGTACCCCAGCCAGGGGTGACCAGTTGGTGATTTAATGTCAGGAACACAGGGACCAATATAAAAGTGTCCCCCGGCTGTGGCATTATCTCTCTGACTAGTGGTGCCCGGTGCTGGTGTTAAAAATACGGGGGACCCCTATGTTGACCCCAGTAATTTCCCCCCCCCCCATATTTTTACAACCAGGACCGTCTCAAACAGCCCAAGGCTGGTTATGCTTAGGAGGGGGGACCCCACGCAAAAAAAATCTTATTTTTGACTCGTTCTTCACCTCCTAATATACACAATGAATCCCTGCACGGATCTCACAGATCCGGCCGGGATTCATTGTGTTTTGTCAGGCAGTGTTTTACTAATCACTCCCGTAAAACACTGCCTGACATTACGAATGACATTGACTTTGGAAACTGCAAATCCGTTCACAACTCACTCACCATCGAATGATGTTCCCTGTCTGTGCAGTCTGTGAGCAGCCCAGGACTTACTCCTACACTGCGATACAAACAGGCTGATCGGGACCGGAGCTGACGTCACACACCCGTCCTGAAAACACTTAGGAACGCCTGAGTTTTTTGTAACACTCCCAGAAAATGCCCACTTACCACCCACTTCCTGTCAATCAATTTGCGAACGCCTAGCGGTCAAAAAATGCTGGGTTTTTTTGCTGTATGGCATCACGCCTGCACATTACAATCCGTACGCATGCGCAGTCAATCGATAATCGGCTGCTGTGCGAATTCGCACAACGGCGATCAGGCCTAAATTTGGCCCTTAGTACTGACATTCTACATAATAAACAGGCTTCCCTATACTTTGCATGGCGTAGCATCAAAGGTTCTCCAGTAAAAACTACTACCTTCAAATACCAGCAACAGCCAGGGGTAGTGTTTGCTAAGTATTAACATATATGATAGGTAGAGATGAGCGGGTTCAGTTCCTCGGGATCCGAACCCTCCCCCCCCCCAACTTCACCCATTTTAGACGGTTCCGAGGCAGCCTCGGATCCTCCCGCCATGCTCAGTTAACCCGAATGCGGCCGAACATCATCATCCCGCTGTCGGATTCTCGCGACATTCGTATTCTATATAAGGAGCCGCGCGTCGCCGCCATTTTCACTTGTGCTTTGGAGATTGTACGGAGAGGACGTGGCTGCGTTCTTTCCCTGAAAAGCTCTGTAATCTGTGCTCAGTGTGCTGCAAATATCTGTGCTTAGTGTGCTGCAAATAATCTGTGCTCAGTGTGCTTAAAATATCTACGTTCTCTGCCTGAAAACGCTCCATATCATTACTCAGTGTGCTGCATTGTGGGGACTGGGGACCACCAGTATATAATAATTATAGTACTACAGTACAGTAGGCCATTGCTTTATCTTGCAGCTCTGTGTCACTGCACGTATCCATTCCATATCTGTGCTGCAATTTTGTGACCAGTATATATAGTGTTACAGTGCAGCATTTTGGTAACCCAACAGTTTATAGTTGTGTACAGTAGGCCATTGCTGTATCTTGCAGCTCTATGTCACTGCACGTATCCATTCCATATCTGTGCGGCATTTTTGTGAGCAGTATATATAGTATTACTGTGCAGCATTTTGGTGACCCAAAAGTATATAGTTATGTACAGTAGGCCATTGCTGTACCTTGCAGCTCTATGTCACTACAAGTATCCATTCAATATCTATGCTGCATTTTTGTGAGCAGTATATATAGTATTACAGTGCAGCGTTTTGGTGACCCAACAGTATATAGTTGTGTACAGTAGGCCATTGCTGTATCTTGCTGCTCTGTGTCACTGCAAGTATCCATTCCATATCTGTGCGGCATTTTTGTGAGCAGTATATATAGTATTACAGTGCAGCATGTTGGTGACCCAACAGTATATAGTTGTGTACAGTAGGCCATTGCTGTATCTTGCAGCTCTGTGTCACTGCACGTATCCATTCCATATCTGTGCGGCATTTTTGTGAGCAGTATAAATAGTATTACAGTGCAGAATTTTGGTGACCCAACAGTATATAGTTGTGTACAGTAGGCCATTGCTGTATCTTGCTGCTCTGTGTCACTGCACGTAACCATTCCATATCTGTGCGGCATTTTTGTGAGCAGTATATATAGTATTGCAGTGCAGATTTTGGTGACTCAACAGTATATAGTTGTGTACAGTAGGCCATTGCTGTATCTTGCTGCTCTGTGTCACTGCACGTATCCATTCCATATCTGTGTGGCATTTTTGTGAGCAGTATATATAGTATTACAGTGCAGCATGTTGGTGACCCAACAGTATATAGTTGTGTACAGTAGGCCATTGCTGTATCTTGCAGCTCTGTGTCACTGCACGTATCCATTCCATATCTGTGCGGCATTTTTGTGAGCAGTATATATAGTATTACAGTGCAGCATTTTGGAGACCCAACAGTATATAGTTGTGTACAGTAGGCCATTGCTGTATCTTGCAGCTCTGTGTCACTGCACGTATCCATTCCATATCTGTGCGGCATTTTTGTGAGCAGTATATATAGTATTACAGTGCAGCATTTTGGTGACCCAACAGTATATAGTTGTGTACAGTAGGCCATTGCTGTATCTTGCAGCTCTGTGTCACTGCACGTATCCATTCCATATCTGTGCGGCATTTTTGTGAGCAGTATATATAGTATTACAGTGCAGCATTTTGGTGACCCAACAGTATATAGTTGTGTACAGTAGGCCATTGCTGTATCTTGCAGCTCTGTGTCACTGCACGTATCCATTCCATATCTGTACAGCATTTTTTATATATATAGTATTACAGTACAGCATTTTGGTAACCCAACAGTATATAGTTGTGTACAGTAGGCCATTGCTGTATCTTGCTGCTCTGTGTCACTGCACGTATCCATTCCATATCTGTGCGGCATTCTTGTGAGCAGTATATAAAGTATTGCAGTGCAGATTTTGGCGACTCAACAGTATATAGTTGTGTACAGTAGGCCATTGCTGTATCTTGCAGCTCTGTCACTGCACATATCCATTCCATATCTGTACGGCATTTTTGTGAGCAGTATATATAGTATTACAGTGCAGCATTTTGGTAACCCAGCAGTATATAGTTGTTTACAGTAGGCAATTGCTGTATCTTGCAGCTCTGTGTCACTGCACGTATCCATTCCATATGTGTGCGGCATTTTTGTGAGCAGTATATACAGTATTACAGTGCAGCACTTTGGTGACCAACAGTATATAGTTGTAGAGTAGGCCATTGCTGTATCTTGCAGATCTCTGTGTCAGTGCATGTATCCATTCTATATCTGTGTGGCATTTTTGTGAGCAGTATACATAGTATTACAGTGCAGCATTTTGGTGACCTACAGTATACATATATAGTACAGTACAGTAGGCCATTGCTATTGATATATTACTGGCATATAATTCCACACATTAAAAAATGGAGAAGAAAAATGTGGAGGGTAAAATAGGTAAAGATCAAGATCCACTTCCACCTCGTGCTGAAGCTGCTGCCACTAGTCATGGCTGAGATGGTGAAAAGCAATCAACTTCGTCTGCCAAGGCAGATGCCCAATGTCATAGTAGAGAGCATGTAAAATCCAAAACACAAAAGTTCAGTAAAATGTTCATTGCTAGTGGTTCAGCTTCACATGAGGATGGAAGCACTCATCCTCTCGTTAGAAAAATGAAAAGACTTAAGCTGGCAAAAGCACAGCAAAGAACTGTGCGTCCTTCTAAATCACAAATCCCCAAGGAGAGTCCAATTGTGTCGGTTGCGATGCCTGACCTTCCCAACACTGGACGGGAAGAGGTGGCGCCTTCCACCATTTGCACGCCCCCTGCAAGTGCTGGAAGGAGCACCCACAGTCCAGTTCCTGATAGTCAAATTAAAGATGTCACTGTTGAAGTACACCAGGATGAGGATATGGGTGTTGCTGGCGCTGGGGAGGAAATTGACAAGGAGGATTCTGATGGTGAGGTGGTTTGTTTAGGTCAGGCACCCGGGGACACACCTGTTGTCCGTGGGATGAATATGGCCATTGACATGCCTGGTCAAATTACAAAAAAAATCACCTCTATGGTGTGGAATTATTTTAATAGAAATGCGGACAACAGGTGTCAAGCCGTGTGTTGCCTTTGTCAAGCTGTAATAAGTAGGGGTAAGGACATTAACCACCTAGGCAGATCCTCCCTTACACGTCACCTGGAGCGCATTCATCAGAAGTCATTGACAAGTTCAAAAACTTTGGGTGATAGCTGAAGCAGTCCACTGACAACTAAATCCCTTCCTCTTGTAACCAAGCTCCTGCAAACCACACCACCAACTTCCTCAGTGTCAATTTCCTCATTAGACAGGAAAACCAATAGTCCATCATGCCATGTCACTGGCAAGTCTGACGAGTCCTCTCCTGCCTGGGATTCCTCCGATGCATCCTTGAGTGTAACGCCTACTGCTGCTGGTGCTGCTGTTATTGCTGCTGGGAGATGATCGTCATCCCAGAGGAGAAGTCGGAAGACCACTTGTACTACTTCCAGTAAGCAATTGACTGTCCAACAATCAATTGGAAGGAAGAATAAATATCACAGCAGTCATCCTGCTGCAAAGCGGATAACTCAGGTCTTGGCAGCTGCGTTGGTGTTAAACGTGTCTCCCGTATCCACCATTAATTCACAGGGAATTAGAGAATTGCTTGAGGTACTGTGTCCCCGGTACCAAATACCATCTAGGTTCCATTTCTCTAGGCAGGCGATACCGAGAATGTACACAGACGTCAGAAAAAGAATCACCAGTGTCCTAAAAAATTAAGTTGTACCCAATGTTCACTTAACCACGGACAAGTGGAGCAGGGCAGACTCAGGACTATATGACTCTGACAGCCCACTGGGCGGCACCAGTAGCAGCATCTCGCAAATGCCAAATCGTTCCTAGGCAGGCTATGCTTTGTATCACCGGTTTTCATAAGAGGCACAGAGCTGACAATCTCTTACGGAAACTGAGGAACATCATCGCAGAAAGGTTTACCCCAATTGGACTCTCCTGAGGATTTGTGACATCGGACAATGCCACCAATAATGTGCGTGCATTACATGTGGGCAAATTTCAGCACGTCCCATGTTTTGCACATACATTGAATTTGGTGGTGCCGAATTTTTAAAAAAATGACAGGGGCGTGCAAGAGATGCTGTCGGTGGCCCGAAAAATTGCGGGCCACTTTCGGTATTCAGCCACCACGTGCCAAAGACTGGAGCACCAGCAAACACTCCTGAACCTGCCCCGCCATCAGCTGAAGCAAGAGGTGGAATTCAACCCTCTATATGCTTCAGAGGATGGAGGAGCAGCAAAAGGCCATTCAGCCTATACATCTGCCCACGATATAGGCAAAGGAGGGGGAATGCACCTGACTCAAGCGCAGTGGAGAATGATTTCAACGTTGTGCAAGGTTCTGCAACCCTTTGAACTTGCCACACATGAAGTCAGTTCAGACACTGCCAGCCTGAGTCAGGTCATTCCCCTCATCAGGCTTTTGCATAAGCAGCTGGAGAGATTGAAGGAGGAGCTAAAACGGAGCAATTCTGCTAGGCATGTGGGACTTGTGGATGGAGCCCTTAATTCGCTTAACCAGGATTCACGGGTGGTCAATCTGTTGAAATCAGAGCACTACATTTTGGCCACCGTGCTCGATCCTAGGTTTAAAGCCTACGTTGTATCTCTCTTTCTGGCAGACACAAGTCTGCAGATGTTCAAAGACCTGCTGGTGAGACACTTGTCAAGTCAAGCGGAACGTGACCCGTCAACAGCTCCTCCTTCACATTTTCCCCGAACTGGGGCTGTGAGGAAAAGGCTAAGAATTCCGAGCCCACCTGCTGGCGGTGATGCAGGTCAGTCTGGAGCGAGTGCTGACATCTGGTCCGGACTGAAGGACCTGCCAACGATTACTGACATGTCGTCTACTGTCACTGCATATGACTCTGAAACCATTGAAAGAATGGTGGAGGATTATATGAGTGACCGCATCCAAGTAGGCACGTCAGACAGTCCGTACGTATACTGGCAGGAAAAAGAGGCAATTTGGAGGCCCTTGCACAAACTGGCTTTATTTTACCTAAGTTGCCCCCCCTCCAGTGTGTACTCCGAAAGAGTGTTTAGTGCAGCCGGTCACCTTGTCATCAATCGGCGTACGAGGTTACTTCCACAAAATGTGGAGAAGATGATGTTCATAAAAATGAATTATAATCAATTCCTCCGTGGAGACATTCACCAGCAATTGCCTCCAGAAGGTACACAGGGACCTGAGATGGTGGATTCCAGTGGGGATGAATTAATAATCTGTGAGGAGGGGGATGTACAGTACACAGTGAAAGGGGTGAGGAATCGGATGATGAGGAGGAGGTGGACATCTTGCCTCTGTAGTGCCAGTTTGTGCAAGGAGAGATTGATTGCTTCTTTTTTGGTGGGGGCCCAAACCAACCAGTCATTTCAGTCACAGTCGTGTGGCAGACCCTGTCACTGAAATGATGGGTTTGTTAAAGTGTGCATGTCCTGTTTATACAACATAAGGGTGGGTGGGAGTGCCCAAGGACAATTCCATCTTGCACCTCTTTTTTCTTTAATTTATCTTTGCATCATGTGATGTTTGGGGCCAATTTTTTTAAGTGCCATCCTGTCTGACACTGCAGTGCCACTCCTAGATGAGTTAGGTGTTTGTGTCGCCCTTTTGGGTCGCTTTGCTTAGTCATCCAGCGACCTCGGTACAAATTTTAGGACTACAAATAATATTGTGAGGTGTGAGGTGTTCAGAATAGACTGGAAATGAGTGGAAATTATGGTTATTGAGGTTAATAATACTATGGGATCAAAATTACCCCCAAATTCTATGATTTAAGCTGTTTTTGAGGGTTTTTTGAAAAAAAAACACCTAAATCCGACAAAAAAAATTCAGGGATGTTTTGCCAAAACGCCTCCGAATCCAAAACACTGCCGCGGAACCGAATCCAAAACCAAAACACAAAACCCGAAAAATGTCCGGTGCACATCTCTAAATAGGTGTTTTGGGTTGGACTAAGTCAATGGCCAATATTTACTAATATTCGTGTTTGTGTCGGATTGTGTAGTGTTTAAACTCATCTTGTATCGGGTGCATTTTCATGCAACTTTTTGAATCTATATACGCCAAGTTACGAAGCAGTCGACTTTATGCTTTTCGTGTTTTCCGATGTCGATGCCAGTCGTTTTTTTTTGGCACATTTACGGCTGTAATTGTTGTTTGCGTACGTGTTTTTGGTGTTTTTTTCTAAGTTAAACGCGGCAGGTTTTTTTTTTCCCGCGGTTGCATTTTCACTTTTAGTTTCGTTTTTCCTCCCCGTTCATGATTGGTTGTGTTTCAGATGGTAGGAGTGTCTGTGCGCAACCATATAAATATGCCCCAAACCGTCCGCACCTCGTGGGTTTAGTTAGTGGTGAGGAGGGAGGTTGTGCTGTGGAGGTTGGTGAGTAGTTGGTTTGGTGCGGAGTTTTTTGGGCGATTTCTGAGTGTAGTATTGTGCTTGAAAGTAGTCTTGTCATTCTTGTAGTCTTGTTTTTTGTGGTTTTGTCTCATTTTTCGTCCAAGTTTTTTTTTTATAGTCCCTTGTCACTGTTTGTGTGTGTGTGTGTGTGTGTGTGTGTGTGTGTGTGTGTGTGTGATTTGTGCAGTGGTAGTTGCGGAGTGTGTTGTTTGTCTTTTTATTTTTCTGTGTTAAGTGTTTAGACACACAATTATGTGTGACTCACAGGTGGGTGAGGTGGAAGGTGTGAGTGAGGGGGAGGAGGTCGGTCAGGTGGAGGAGGTGAGTGTGAGTGAGGTTAGTGAGGTGGAGGAGGTGGGTGAGGTTGCTGCAGCAGCCTCAAGTGGCAGTGATAGTGACAGTCAGAGTGCTCCGCAGCTACGCACCACTACTAAGACTGGGCGGAATGTCAAGTTTACTTATGCAGAAAATGTGGCATTGGTGCATGAGCTGATGAAGTATCAGAGGCAGCTATTTGGCCCTGAGTCCGCCAAGGTGCCAACACGGAAGAAGACGGTGTTGTGTGCGAAAGTTGTTGCTGCTGTCAATAGTGAGGGGGTGGTCAAGCGGACGGAGGACACTGCCGCAAACGGTACTATGACATAAAGCGACGTGTCAAGTCCAAAATGGCCAAGGAGGCGAAGTCGGCTCGAAAAGCCGGTGGTGGCCAGCCCTATATTGCAAGATATCTGGAGTATGAGGAGCCCATGCGGAGTGTAATACCTCCTAAAGTAGTCTCTGCAACCCATGTCCGGGATTCAGATAGGCCCAGGAAGAATGGTGAGCATGTGTATTTGCATTAACATTCTATGTTGTTTTTTTTTATTTAATTCTAATGTGTGTCATGTGACGTTGCATATTCTCCCATCTTCAAGTGTGTGTCAGCAAATACCTTGTTTTTGGTTATGTTTTCTACAAAAGCCAATGTAACATCTTACTTTATTGTATGTCATGTTTTTTTCCCCCCTATATTTTCCATGTGTAGTTTGGACTTGGTGTGTCATAGAATTGTCCTGCAATAATGTTTTCCTTTTGCACATTTTGAAAGTTTTAATTTTGTCTATGTTTGAGATTTATGTTATCCATGTTCAATGTTGTTAAAACAGTGGTTGTCATGTTAGAGGCTGGAGTAGTGGAAAGTGGTTTGAAAACCACTTACATGTGTAATGTCCTTATTACTGAATGTTTTATTTTTTGACAAAAAAATCACTATTTATGTGTTCAGTTTGAGGCTGTATTTGTACCCAGACACAACACTTTTTTTTTTTTTTTTGTGTTGTATTTTTGGTTGCCTCATATAGTGGTAATGTGTGTTTGGAGTGCCACATCACAGAGCAATTTCTATATTGCATATGTAATATTTGACCTTTCATTACCAAATGAAGATGTGTGTGTTTTTGGTTGTTATTGTCTGTATTTTGACTTGTGTCCTATGTCTGTGTCCTGTACATGTTTTCCTGTGTTGCACTTTCCATAGTGCATATGGCTATTGGACAATCTTTATTGTTTTATGTAGTGGTTTCTTGGTTTACGGTCCTTATGTTTTTTAAAAATGCAAAACACACTCTTTTTATTTAATTAATGTTTATAAGCATAATGGGTGGATGTATCCACAATAGCATGATTACAGGATTTCTTATTTTGGTTTTACAGTGTTGGAAAAAAGCAGTACTGGTTGTCCTACAGTAACTCCCATTACATTTGATGATGTTGACGCGGCGGAAGCAGGTAAAGTGTCCATTGTAGTATAGGGTATGTTTGTAAAGGAATGGCCATAACAACATTTCACTATCAATACTAGGTCCATCAAAAGAAGTCTGGAGCAGCAGAAGTTGGACTTCAGTAACACAACAGCCCAAAAAAATGGGGCAGCAAAGAAAGCAAGGTCTGATGTCCAGGGCCAACCACAGTAGGCTACCCCGCCACGAAGATTATCGACAGTATGTTCGGGCCCCACACTACAAATTTTGGACACACCTCCAAGACGTGAACCACACTCCCCTCAGCTTGATTGTGAGTATCAAACTGTAAAAATAAAAATATATTAATCAAACTTTTACGTAAACGCTTTAAGTCCAAACACATCAAAATATGATATACTTACCGAAGTCAGTAAAAGATGAAATGGAATCCGATCAAAATGGCCTTGTCCACATCCTGTAAATATATGTATGTCCACTTCAGCCATACAGTAGCACATTGTGTGTAAGATGCTGCAACAGAAACTTATGTTTAGTTTGTGAAAATAGTACGGTAATTTTACAATTTAACACGTGTGTGTTTGAACTAACATGGCCAAATACATATAAAAACATTACTATGTTTGTTTAAATACAAATATAAGGTAACACATTATGGATTTCAAAGTGTTTTTATGGTGGAGTATGTGTGATCTACAAGAAAACTAATGTGTTTGCTTTCACAATGAAGTAACCAGACCCATTTGCCACAAACAGGCATATGTATGTATTTAAGTTATGAGTGATGATGTTGCTATGCAGGATATCTGGAAGCAACAGTCAATGACATGTGTTCCATGTGTAGTGATTTGTTAGAATTGATCAAACATATGGCTAGCTAATGTTTTTTTTTTTAAATAATTTCTGCTTCTAGTCCTGGTAACAGCATCCCTCCGCAACATCAGCAAACAAGCAGCAGTTCTGGTACGACTACTCCAAATATCACGCCAATGTCATCACCACCAAGACGTTCCACCAGAGCACGCCAACATGACAGTGGTAAAGGCAAAGGGCAGGACAAGCAGCCAACCAAAATCAATTAACATTGAAAACTCACATTTTTTATTTCAGAGAAGTAAATCAAAATACTTAGTAAGTGTATGTTTGTTAAAAAAGATATAACACTTAGCACCTTGACAATTTGAACAACATCATTAATTAGAAGTGGTACAAACAGCAACAGGAAATTTGTATGCACATTTATTCTTTACCATTTTTGCCATTTTTTAGAGGAGGGAAATGTTTGTGATGCACATAGATGTTAGCAGGAAGTAACCAGACCACTTGTTTTTTTTTCTAATCATTACTCTTTCTAGATTCTAATCATTCTCTGATCCTGCACACACAATCATTGCCAGGCAGCCACATACATGTTAGCAGGAAGTAACCAGACCACTTGTTTTTTTTTTCTAATCATTACTCTTTCTTGATTCCAATCAATCTCAGATCCTGCACACACAATAATTGTCAGCCAGCCAGAATGTCTTTAGCAGGAAGTAACCAGACCACTTGATTTTTTTCTAATCATTACTCTTTCTAGATTCCAATCAATCTCAGATCCTGCACACACAATAATTGGCAGCCAGCCAGAATGTCTTTAGCAGGAAGTAACCAGACCACTTGATTTTTTTCTAATCATTACTCTTTCTAGATTCCAATCAATCTCAGATCCTGCACACACAATAATTGGCAGCCAGGCATAATCTTCCATGACCAATGCAACTTACAATGTGAATTAAAACTGGTTTACATTTCTTCTGTAGACGACTTTACAAGAAAAACATAATAGAGTTGTGTAAAAGTGTCCTAATATGTTTGTGTACATTTATAATTTTTCATAACCAAAATGAATGACATTATTGTTGTGGCATGTTTGTGTGTGTAAAAAATGATGAATCATATTTAAAAACCTGAGGCACAACCCACAAAATTAAAAAGATTTTAACTTTTAACACTAATGTGTGTAATAATGGATATATGTTGAAAAATGTGTATTGACTTTTAAAACTCCAAATTTACTCCAGCAAACATAAGGCAATAAATTATTTTGGATGAGACAAGTTTGTGTCCCTTTTATAGGCATGATAAGTCAGTTGTGAATGATTTGTAAGTGTCAGCACATGTAAACATGGCTGAAAAAAGCAGGTCTATTTTTTTGCAGATTTTTTTAAAGTATCGCAAAAAAATACGACCGCATTTGACCACTCAGAGACTAACACCCAAATATGAATGAATAGTGAATTCACTCAGAGACTAACACCCAAATATGAATGAATAGTGAATTCCCGTATTGTATGAAATAACAGCCGCGTTTGACCGATGGTCTATTCATTCGTATTTCTGAACTTTGCTAATCAAACCATTACGAATAGTCCAAACACTGCCGAGATTGGTGCTTAGTGAATTCCCAGATTGGGACTTAGAAAAAAAAACACAAATCGGACAAACTCGAATTCTTAGTAAATATTGGCCAATGGGTGCAATTTTAATGTAATTCAATTTGAGTCTTTGCTCCTGCAATATCAGGTCTGCAGTTAAAACACACCATGGGGATATTTTTGTGGTGGGTTCTACAGTATATCAATAGCAATGTATTAACCAGCAGGTCAGAGGGTAATATCCCAAACTGGCTGTTACGGTATGTCAAATGGATCTAAAACCCACACATTGGGCCTGATTCATGTTTGTAAGTAAAGCACACAAAAAAGCAAGTAACTTTGTTTCTGGACCAAACCACAGGGGTAATTCAGAGTTGATTGCAGCAGAGGCAGTGGTGCACGCAGGGGGGGGGGGGTTCCAAGTACCTGGAAACCCCCCCCTCCCTATGAGCTCAATCTTTTATTTTTGAGACGGAGACACAGCTGTTTCCATCTCAGTTAAAATCCGGGATCGCGACCGCGGAGCTGCTGTCATGGCATATGTGGGGAGTGGTTGAAAAAATGCAGAGAAATCATGGCCGTTTTCGGGGCGTGAATCTGATGTCAGTTGGAATGGATTGTGACTAAAAACATGGCACCGGCGCAACTGCATTCTCATTATTCTGAGTAGCCCAGGGTCAACCACAATTGTCGATGGTACTCCATGTTTGCGTTTGCATACGCAATTTTGCGATTTCATCGGTGGCCGTCTTTTACCTTTCCGGGCGGCTCTTCATATGGGATTTTTAGCAGAAGGAGGATTTAGAAAATCGCTATTTCTGTCGCAATAGCGATCCGAGCTGAATGGGGTCCTTGACCCAGATTGTCAACCATTACGAATATTTTGCTATGCAAAAAACAAGAAACACGTAAACAGCCCCCACCCACCCGCTGAGTAAAAGTACACGTTATTCAGCTTTTCTCAGACGTCATTCCGCTATTACTATTAGTATATTTTAACACTCCGGCCTTGAACTTGCATCACCAGACTTCTTGGTTCCAACTACCGGGGCGCGTATTCACAATAAAAGTACTTTTGTCATATAAGAAGAAATGTGACCCTGTGTAATTACAATAAGAACCTGTTCTGGGAAGATTGTGAGCAGAACATTTTGTATCTGATAGAAGGAATTGTGTTGTAGTTTCTGTTTATCCTTGTAAGTAGCATTTAAATTAAGGCAAAAATCCTATTTACGTCTTATTCTTCATTTATATAGTGTAGTACATTTTATACAATCATAGAATCTGATAGGGTGCTATGGAAAATGTGTCTTCTTAAGAAGATAAAAGGGTCCCGTTTACCATTCGCTAAAGGGAAAATGGATTTAATTGAGACCTGATCGCTAGGCTGCGTTTTCATACAGAGGACGATCAGGTCTAAACTGCGCATGTGTATGCACCGCAATGCGCAGGCGCGTCGCAGGTGTACAAAGCGGATCGTTGCTGTGCGATGGGTTTTACGAAGAATCCATTTGCACAGCCGATCGCAAGGAGATTGACAGGAAGAAGGCGTTTGTGGGTGTCAACTGACCGTTTTCAGGGAGTGGTTGGAAAAACGCAATCATGCCCATGCGTTTGCAGGGAGGGTGTCTGACCTCCCGGACAGACTGAAGCGATCGCAGCGGCTGAGTAAGTCCTGGGCTGCGCGGAGACTGCACAAAATCTGTTTGTACGGCTCTGCTACACATGTGGTCGCACACTTGCAAAGCGAAAATACACTCCCCTATGGGCAGCGACTATGCGAATGCAGGACTACAAAAAACCCTAGCGAGCGAACAGGTTTGAATTAGGCCCAATGCTCTCTTTTAAGTATTTATTTAGCTCACTGCTGTTTGTCACTGTTCCGCTTACGCCATCTACAGTTGGTGGGAGTGATACGGACCCCACTGGTGCAATGGGGAACAGCGGCAGTCTTTCCAGCTTCAGCAAAGCCTTCCAGGCATTTCCGAGTCCCAATTGGTTAAAACTGAAATGCACATGCATAGACTGGCCATCGCACATGCGTGTGACACAGCGGCCGAACGCTGGCATTGGTAGGCTTCCACCAGCAGAGCAGATGATGCCATCAAAGAGGGGAAGTCACTGGACCACGCCGGAGAGGTGGGTAATGTTAAATACTAATGACGTATTCGTTACTGTCACTGCAATTATAAATGAAATATACAGCTGGTAAGGAATACATACGGTATGCTGGCGGATGGGTTTCCGGCAGTCATATGACAGACAATGGCATACCGAAGTGGACAATCCTGACAGGGGTTTGGTAAGTATACATACCCTCCGCCCTTACTCCACTAACCCCAACCCTCCCTTCCCGCAGCCGAACCCTAACTCCCCCCCCCCCCCCCCGCAGCCTAACCCTAACCCTCCACTGTGGTGCCTAATCCTAACACCCCTTCCCACAGCCTAATCCCAGGCTTGGACTGGCCCACAGGGGTACAGGGGAAACTACCGGTGGGCCCCGCTGCCTGGGGTCCCACCTCCTGCTCTAAGGATCAGGTTCCACGCTGTGCACTTGAATTATATATCATACATAGGTTACTTTATACTGGACTATGGTGTATTTTCTACAGTGCATTGTGTTATTAATCTGTTATTACTCTGGTACATTAGCATGCAGCAGCTGAATTTACTATATATATTTATGAAGGGGCCCAGACGTTGCACTCTCTAATGGTTAGTCAAACCAATGAGGTGGCAGGCCACACCCCCTCTGCAGACTAGCCACACCCCTAAACATGGGCCCCTTCCACTGCATTCCCCCGGTGGGCCCTACATGCCCCAGTCCAACACTGCCTAATCCTAACGATCCCTTCCCCATACCCTAACCCTAAATCCCCTCCCATGCAGCCTAACACTAAGTCCCCCTCCCCACAGCATATCCCTCCCCCAGCAGCCTAATCCTACCCCTTCCCCCCCTTCCCCACCACCACGGTTTACCAATGAGGATTCCCGGCAGAGGTCAATCATGACTCTGACATTCGGGATCCCTGCTGGTATTAAATGGGGCCCTTAATAGATTTTCCACATACTATCTTGGGTAACACAGCTCACTGAATTCAGTTTGAAGGGAATATAAATATATACAAGTATATTCTAATCCTTATTAAAGGCAAAAATACTTAACACAAAAGTAAATGACAAAGTTCAATTTTCAGACTAGCTCAAATAAATTCTAAAAGTTCACATGGAAATAAATGAAAGTGGAGAATGATGTTATCTCTATAACCATGTGCACACAGAACGTAACCCCCCCCCCCCCCCCGCCCTCTCTCTGTATATAGATATAGATCATTCTAGTTAGACAAAATTAATGAATTGGCATCTTAAAAAATTAGCATTTTTCTTCCATCTAAAACTATATTGACCCAATTCTGTTAGCTGGTCACCCTCCGGCCATCATTCCGGGAAACGGCAATTATACTAGAGCGCAGATTTACTTTTTTATTTTAATATTATTTTTCCACAAATCCTTTATAATATCACTTAAATTAATTCTAAATAATATTCTTAGATTCATGTATAATATTACAGAGGCTTGTGATACAAGCTCTATGGGGTCTGATTTATTGCAAACCGCATATTTTACTGTGGATGTGAGAAATTATTTTTAACCTAATTTGCAACATGAAAATTAAAATTGTCAGAAATGTAGCAATCTCCTCTTGCCGGGACATGTGCTCTGATAAGACCCTATCCAGGCAACGAGCTGGAATCTTACAGTATCACTTGTCATACGGGTTTGGTGTTGGTGCATGGCTGGCACATACATCAGTGGGTGCAGACAGAGAGGGATGCGGAGAATGAGTAGCCAACCAGCTTAAGGCCTGCAGTCAGGTCTTGGCCTGCTTGCATTTGTGATGTATGCATTTGTTAAGGATGTATTTTAAGGATGAAGTTAGAACCGGAACTAAAAACTAGAGATGAGCGCCTGAAATTTTTCGGGTTTTGTGTTTTGGTTTTGGGTTCGGTTCCGCGGCCGTGTTTTGGGTTCGAACGCGTTTTGGCAAAACCTCACCGAATTTTTTTTGTCGGATTCGGGTGTGTTTTGGATTCGGGTGTTTTTTTCAAAAAACACTAGAAAACAGCTTAAATCATAGAATTTGGGGGTCATTTTGATCCCAAAGTATTATTAACCTCAAAAACCATAATTTACACTCATTTTCAGTCTATTCTGAATACCTCACACCTCACAATATTATTTTTAGTCCTAAAATTTGCACCGAGGTCGCTGTGTGAGTAAGATAAGCGACCCAAGTGGCCGACACAAACACCGGGCACATCTAGGAGTGGCACTGCAGTGTCACGCAGGATGTCCCTTCCAAAAAACCCTCCCCAAACAGCACATGACGCAAAGAAAAAAAGAGGCGCAATGAGGTAGCTGTGTGAGTAAGATTAGCGACCCTAGTGGCCGACACAAACACCGGGCCCATCTAGGAGTGGCACTGCAGTGTCACGCAGGATGGCCCTTCCAAAAAACCCTCCCCAAACAGCACATGACGCAAAGAAAAAAAGAGGCGCAATGAGGTAGCTGTGTGAGTAAGATTAGCGACCCTAGTGGCCGACACAAACACCGGGCCCATCTAGGAGTGGCACTGCAGTGTCACGCAGGATGTCCCTTCCAAAAAACCCTCCCCAAACAGCACATGACGCAAAGAAAAAAAGAGGCGCAATGAGGTAGCTGTGTGAGTAAGATTAGCGACCCTAGTGGCCGACACAAACACCGGGCCCATCTAGGAGTGGCACTGCAGTGTCACGCAGGATGTCCCTTCCAAAAAACCCTCCCCAAACAGCACATGACGCAAAGAAAAAAAGAGGCGCAATGAGGTAGCTGACTGTGTGAGTAAGATTAGCGACCCTAGTGGCCGACACAAACACCGGGCCCATTTAGGAGTGGCACTGCAATGTCACGCAGGATGTCCCTTCCAAAAAACCCTCCCCAATCAGCACATGATGCAAAGAAAAAGAAAAGAAAAAAGAGGTGCAAGATGGAATTGTCCTTGGGCCCTCCCACCCACCCTTATGTTGTATAAACAAAACAGGACATGCACACTTTAACCAACCCATCATTTCAGTGACAGGGTCTGCCACACGACTGTGACTGATATGACGGGTTGGTTTGGACCCCCCCAAAAAAAGAAGCAATTAATCTCTCCTTGCACAAACTGGCTCTACAGAGGCAAGATGTCCACCTCATCATCACCCTCCGATATATCACCGTGTACATCCCCCTCCTCACAGATTATCAATTCGTCCCCACTGGAATCCACCATCTCAGCTCCCTGTGTACTTTGTGGAGGCAATTGCTGCTGGTCAATGTCTCCGCGGAGGAATTGATTATAATTCATTTTAATGAACATCATCTTCTCCACATTTTCTGGATGTAACCTCGTACGCCGATTGCTGACAAGGTGAGCGGCGGCACTAAACACTCTTTCGGAGTACACACTTGTGGGAGGGCAACTTAGGTAGAATAAAGCCAGTTTGTGCAAGGGCCTCCAAATTGCCTCTTTTTCCTGCCAGTATAAGTACGGACTGTGTGACGTGCCTACTTGGATGCGGTCACTCATATAATCCTCCACCATTCTATCAATGTTGAGAGAATCATATGCAGTGACAGTAGACGACATGTCCGTAATCGTTGTCAGGTCCTTCAGTCCGGACCAGATGTCAGCATCAGCAGTCGCTCCAGACTGCCCTGCATCACCGCCAGCGGGTGGGCTCGGAATTCTGAGCCTTTTCCTCGCACCCCCAGTTGCGGGAGAATGTGAAGGAGGAGATGTTGACAGGTCGCGTTCCGCTTGACTTGACAATTTTGTCACCAGCAGGTCTTTCAACCCCAGCAGACTTGTGTCTGCCGGAAAGAGAGATCCAAGGTAGGCTTTAAATCTAGGATCGAGCACGGTGGCCAAAATGTAGTGCTCTGATTTCAACAGATTGACCACCCGTGAATCCTTGTTAAGCGAATTAAGGGCTCCATCCACAAGTCCCACATGCCTAGCGGAATCGCTCCGTGTTAGCTCCTCCTTCAATGTCTCCAGCTTCTTCTGCAAAAGCCTGATGAGGGGAATGACCTGACTCAGGCTGGCAGTGTCTGAACTGACTTCACGTGTGGCAAGTTCAAAGGGCATCAGAACCTTGCACAACGTTGAAATCATTCTCCACTGCGCTTGAGACAGGTGCATTCCACCTACTATATCGTGCTCAATTGTATAGGCTTGAATGGCCTTTTGCTGCTCCTCCAACCTCTGAAGCATATAGAGGGTTGAATTCCACCTCGTTACCACTTCTTGCTTCAGATGATGGCAGGGCAGGTTCAGTAGTTTTTGGTGGTGCTCCAGTCTTCTGTACGTGGTGCCTGTACGCCGAAAGTGTCCCGCAATTCTTCTGGCCACCGACAGCATCTCTTGCACGCCCCTGTCGTTTTTTAAAAAATTCTGCACCACCAAATTCAAGGTATGTGCAAAACATGGGACGTGCTGGAATTGGCCCAGATTTAATGCACACACAATATTGCTGGCGTTGTCCGATGCCACAAATCCACAGGAGAGTCCAATTGGGGTAAGCCATTCCGCGATGATCTTCCTCAGTTGCCGTAAGAGGTTTTCAGCTGTGTGCGTATTCTGGAAAGCGGTGATACAAAGCGTAGCCTGCCTAGGAAAGAGTTGGCGTTTGCGAGATGCTGCTACTGGTGCCGCCGCTGCTGTTCTTGCGGCGGGAGTCCATACATCTACCCAGTGGGCTGTCACAGTCATATAGTCCTGACCCTGCCCTGCTCCACTTGTCCACATGTCCGTGGTTAAGTGGACATTGGGTACAACTGCATTTTTTAGGACACTGGTGAGTCTTTTTCTGACGTCCGTGTACATTCTCGGTATCGCCTGCCTAGAGAAGTGGAACCTAGATGGTATTTGGTAACGGGGGCACACTGCCTCAATAAATTGTCTAGTTCCCTGTGAACTAACGGCGGATACCGGACGCACGTCTAACACCAACATAGTTGTCAAGGCCTCAGTTATCCGCTTTGCAGCAGGATGACTGCTGTGATATTTCATCTTCCTCGCAAAGGACTGTTGAACAGTCAATTGCTTACTGGAAGTAGTACAAGTGGGCTTACGACTTCCCCTCTGGGATGACCATCGACTCCCAGCAGCAACAACAGCAGCGCCAGCAGCAGTAGGCGTTACACGCAAGGATGCATCGGAGGAATCCCAGGCAGGAGAGGACTCGTCAGAATTGCCAGTGACATGGCCTGCAGGACTATTGGCATTCCTGGGGAAGGAGGAAATTGACACTGAGGGAGTTGGTGGGGTGGTTTGCGTGAGCTTGGTTACAAGAGGAAGGGATTTACTGGTCAGTGGACTGCTTCCGCTGTCACCCAAAGTTTTTGAACTTGTCACTGACTTATTATGAATGCGCTGCAGGTGACGTATAAGGGAGGATGTTCCGAGGTGGTTAACGTCCTTACCCCTACTTATTACAGCTTGACAAAGGGAACACACGGCTTGACACCTGTTGTCCGCATTTCTGGTGAAATACCTCCACACCGAAGAGCTGATTTTTTTGGTATTTTCACCTGGCATGTCAACGGCCATATTCCTCCCACGGACAACAGGTGTCTCCCCGGGTGCCTGACTTAAACAAACCACCTCACCATCAGAATCCTCCTGGTCAATTTCCTCCCCAGCGCCAGCAACACCCATATCCTCCTCATCCTGGTGTACTTCAACACTGACATCTTCAATCTGACTATCAGGAACTGGACTGCGGGTGCTCCTTCCAGCACTTGCAGGGGGCGTGCAAATGGTGGAAGGCGCATGCTCTTCACGTCCAGTGTTGGGAAGGTCAGGCATCGCAACCGACACAATTGGACTCTCCTTGTGGATTTGGGATTTCGAAGAATGCACAGTTCTTTGCTGTGCTGCTTTTGCCAGCTTGAGTCTTTTCATTTTTCTAGCGAGAGGCTGAGTGCTTCCATCCTCATGTGAAGCTGAACCACTAGCCATGAACATAGGCCAGGGCCTCAGCCGTTCCTTGCCACTCCGTGTCGTAAATGGCATATTGGCAAGTTTACGCTTCTCCTCCGACAATTTTATTTTAGGTTTTGGAGTCCTTTTTTTTCTGATATTTGGTGTTTTGGATTTGACATGCTCTGTACTATGACATTGGGCATCGGCCTTGGCAGACGACGTTGCTGGCATTTAATCGTCTCGGCCATCACTAGTGGCAGCAGCTTCAGCACGAGGTGGAAGTGGATCTTGATCTTTCCCTAATTTTGGAACCTCAACATTTTTGTTCTCCATATTTTAATAGGCACAACTAAAAGGCACCTCAGGTAAACAATGGAGATGGATACTAGTATACAATTATGGACTGCCTGCCGAGTGCAGACACAGAGGTAGCCACAGCCGTGAACTACCGTACTGTACTGTGTCTGCTGCTAATATAGACTGGTTGATAAAGAGATGTCTATGTAACTATGTATGTATAAAGAAGAAAGAAAAAAAAACCACGGTTAGGTGGTATACAATTATGGACGGACTGCCTGCCGAGTGCAGACACAGAGGTAGCCACAGCCGTGAACTACCGTACTGTACTGTGTCTGCTGCTAATATAGACTGGTTGATAAAGAGATGTCTATGTAACTATGTATGTATAAAGAAGAAAGAAAAAAAAACCACGGTTAGGTGGTATACAATTATGGACGGACTGCCTGCCGAGTGCAGACACAGAGGTAGCCACAGCCGTGAACTACCGTACTGTACTGTGTCTGCTGCTAATATAGACTGGTTGATAAAGAGATGTCTATGTAACTATGTATGTATAAAGAAGAAAGAAAAAAAAACCACGGTTAGGTGGTATACAATTATGGACGGACTGCCTGCCGAGTGCAGACACAGAGGTAGCCACAGCCGTGAACTACCGTACTGTGTCTGCTGCGACTGGATGATAAATGATATAAAAAATATATATATATCACTACTGCAGCCGGACAGGTATATATTATATATTATATAATGACGGACCTGCTGGACACTGTCTGTCAGCAGAATGAGTTTTATTTTTATAGAATAAAAAAACAACAACACACAAGTGAAGTCACACGACGAGTGTTTAACTTTTTCAGGCAATCACAATATAAGTATACTACTAACTATACTGGTGGTCAGTGTGGTCAGGTCACTGGTCAGTCACACTGGCAGTGGCACTCCTGCAGCAAAAGTGTGCACTGTTTAATTTTAATATAATATTATGTACTCCTGGCTCCTGCTATAACCTATAACTGGCACTGCAGTGCTCCCCAGTCTCCCCCACAATTATAAGCTGTGTGAGCTGAGCAGTCAGACAGATATATAATATATATAGATGATGCAGCACACTGGGCTGAGCCTGAGCAGTGCACACAGATATGGTATGTGACTGAGTCACTGTGTGTATCGCTTTTTTCAGGCAGAGAACGGATATATTAAATAAACTGCACTGTCTGGTGGTCACTCACTATATAATATTATGTACTCCTGGCTCCTGCTATAACCTATAACTGGCACTGCAGTGCTCCCCAGTCTCCCCCACAATTATAAGCTGTGTGAGCTGAGCAGTCAGACAGATATATAATATATATAGATGATGCAGCACACTGGGCTGAGCCTGAGCAGTGCACACAGATATGGTATGTGACTGAGTCACTGTGTGTATCGCTTTTTTCAGGCAGAGAACGGATATATTAAATAAACTGCACTGTCTGGTGGTCACTCACTAGTAAACTCTCTGCACTCTCTACACTTCTACAGTACTCCTCCTAGTCCTAAGCTCCAGTAAATCTCTCTCTTTTATAATCTAAATGGAGAGGACGCCAGCCACGTCCTCTCCCTATCAATCTCAATGCACGTGTGAAAATGGCGGCGACGCGCGGCTCCTTATATAGAATCCGAGTCTCGCGATAGAATCCGAGCCTCGCGAGAATCCGACAGCGTCATGATGACGTTCGGGCGCGCTCGGGTTAACCGAGCAAGGCGGGAAGATCCGAGTCGCTCGGACCCGTGAAAAAAAACATGAAGTTCGGGCGGGTTCGGATTCAGAGAAACCGAACCCGCTCATCTCTACTAAAAACCATCTCTCCTTTCTTCACAGGTAAAAACACCATCCTCATGCTTGTATATCTGAGTCTCTCATTTCTCTCTGGCTACACTTTTCATACCCCAAGAAAGTTTGTCTGCAAATGTCTGTGATCTGTCTTCAATGCAAAATCCCCTCTGTTAATTAGCTGAACTTCTGATTGCGCACCTCCCCCTTTGGCCAAACGAAATATAGGGGGTCATTCCGACCTTATCGCACGCTAGCTATTTTTTGCAGAGCTGTGATCAGGTCAAAACTCGGCAAAACTGCGCATGCTTATACACCGCAATGCACACGTGCGTCGTACGGGTACAAAGCGGATCGGTGCTGGGTGATAGATTTAATGAAGAATCCATTCACACTGTCGATCGCAAGAAGATTGACAGGAAGAAGGCATTAATGGGTGTCAACTGACCGTTTTCTGGGAGTGTTTGGAAAAATGCAGGTGTGTCCAAGCGTTTGCAGGGCGGGTGTCTGACGTCAATTTCGGGACCTGACAGGCTGAAGTGATCGCAGCGGCTGAGTAAGTTCAGACCTTCTCAGAAACTGCACAAACTGTTTTTGTACCGCTCAGCTGCACAAGCGTTCGCACATTTGCAAAGCGAAAATACACTCCCCTATAGGCAGCGACTATCTGATCGGAATGACCCCCATAGTGTGTAGCATTTAAGAGCAATATCATTAAGGCCTGCAGTCAGGACTTGGCCTGCTTGCATTTGGGAGGTATGCATTTGTTAAGGATGTATTTTAAGGATGAAGTTAGAACTGGGACTGAAAACCATCTTTCCTTTCTTCACAGGTAAAAACACCATTCTCATGCTTGTATATCTGAGTCTATCATCTCTCTCTGGCTACACTTTTCCCACCCCAAGAAAGTTTGTCTGCAAATGTCTGTGATCTGTCTTCAGTGATCTGTCTTCTGTTAATTAGCTGAACTTCTGATTGCACACATCCCTATTTGCAAACTGATATAGGGGGTCATTCCCACCCAATCGAACACTGCGCTTCTTCCCAGCCGTGTGATCGGGTTGGAACCGCGCATGCGCTGTGGCCGCATTGCACAGGTGCGTCGTTGCCCGGCGATGACTGTCAGTAGGAAGTGATGCTTTCAACAAAGAAAGCGGTCGCAGCGGCGACCGCCAGAAGATTGACAGGAGGAAGGCGGATCCATGGCGTCAACTGACCATTTTCGGAGCGTGGAGATCCGATCACGTCAATTCCTGGACCTGCCACGCTGAAGTGATCGCACAGGGTAAGTATGTCTAGCCCAAGTCTACTTTTGCACAAAACTTTTTTTGCATAGCATGGCTGCACAAGTGAACGCAGCCTTGCTATGCAAAAAAAACACTTCTCCATAGGCGGCATCTACCTGATCGCACGAGCAGCAAAAAGTTGCTGCGTGCGATCAGGTCAGAATGGCCCCCCAGTGTGTAGCATTTAAGAGCAATATCATTAAGGCCTGCAGTCAGGACTCAGACCGCTTGCATTTGTATAGGATGTATTTTAAGGATGAAGTTATAACAGGAGTTTAAACTGGATTTGGACTACGCTAGAATCTCTAATTTAACTAGTTTCCCAAACATTGCAACTCAAGACCACTATGTGGCCTTTTCTCACCTCTGCCATAAGAACACCAGGACCAATGCCTACTACTCCTTTGTCCAAGAACATCATGACTGACCCCGGGACTACCCCTCATGCTGAGCAGGGAACTTAGGGGCGTGTGTACCAGGACCAGACTTTGCTGGGTCATTTCCATTGGACATTACTGTGCTCCCCACATTCTCACACCCACCTGCACTGAGTGGGACCAGGTCATTTATAATTTTCACAAATTTATTTTTCTCTTCTATTTCTTCTTACAGCACTTCCACCCCACTGTGTGCTATTCCTGTAATGTTTACCTCCATTTGGTTGCACATCCTGCCAGCAGTAACCTACGCAGTGCGCCCCACATGGCCACCTCGGATGGTTCCTCCATGGGCAGGGTGTGCTTCATTTGGATCTTTCCATGCAGGGTATAGCATACTCCTACACTCGTGTCAGTTTTCCCATACATGTATTTGGCCCTTGTATGGCTAATCTCCCACTGTGTAACCTTTACAGTGCACCCAACATGGCTGCCTTATCTGGTGCGCTTGTGGATGGGATGAAAAATACATGGACCTGATGGTTTTGTTGGAACCCTACTCTGAACTTTAGGACTCTGCAATCTCCCATTTTGTTTCTCTTTTCTAGTGGTGGACTATTCCACCCTGGGTAATCCTACGCAGTGCACCTAAGATGGCTGCCACACCTGGTACCCTGTGAGGGTGGAATACACAACCCTTGGAAGTTATTACCTGTGGCCGGAGAGACCAACCAGCCACACGTGTAATGGCGGCTGCGGCACTGAAGGTGTTAACCCTTGTGCCTGGCGCCATATTAAGGGACAATGGGCGCTGGGCGTCACTGTTAAACGTACTTACGGCGCTGGGTACGGACTGTTTAAAAGTTTGTTTAATGATGTGTTTTAACATGTCATATGTAGTGCTCTATGCACAATTGCAGGAATGCATGTTTAACTGTATTTTATATTCAAGATGTGGTCATCTGTATATTTAAAGAGGAAAATGCACTTACTATTATAGATGTCTGAATAATCATGTCTTATCCTTTGGGAATGGGACAGGGCCCTTAGCATGCCACTTCCTATCAGAGAGGTGTGAAGGACAATACCTTTTGATGTGTAAGTTCCTTAGAGAGAGATGCTAATCACTGGGTTTATGGGCTTGGAACTTGTTTCATGTACCTGATTTAATTGACATGCGAGCGACCTATGCAGGAAGGAAGACTGTTTGTATTGTAGCCTTCCTGTTGTGGTCTCAGACACTGGGTTTGCCTGGAGATGTGAATGAGACAGACACATTTGTATTTTGAAGATATGTGATAAATTTATCAATAGTGAATGTTAATCTGATACCAAACGCCTGTGTCAGAGGAAGGAGGATATTGTTTTATTGCACTTATATCCTTGTAAAATGTAATTTATTGGTATTTTGTGAAATAACCTGATTGGTTGGAGAAGACAGGGAGGGCTTACCTCCCTGTGATACTGTGTGGAAAACTGACATAAAAAGGAGACCTGCGTGCCTCCAGGTTGTAGTTATACCATCTTATTCTGCTGGAACATCTTGCTGTATGCTGTTGCCCCTAGCAATAGGGAAGAGTTCTCTTTAGAACTATATTTGAGCAAATAAACATCATTGCCTCAAGAAGATTGCTTCATCTTGTGACCTACAGGGTTAGGCGGGGGTTAGCCCCGTCCTCCGGCTGTCCAGGGAAGCACCTAACGTCTCCAAGCTCCGCCTTCCGCCAGCTACCGGTAGAGGCCTAGCAAGTGGCTAGTGGGGATTCGTCAGCACCACACAGCTGTGGTAAGGCAGTGCGTCGGCACATACAGAACAGAACCGTGGTTCCAAACGCCACGGCAGGTTAGGAGTTTGGTGGTGGCAGCGAGAACCCGCCCACAGCGTAGTGGGTGGAGTCAGTAACAGGCGGTTACTGACGGTAAGCGGGAATCCCCTATGTGGTCAGGCCTCGTGCGGCTTGACCTTCCATTCTGTGCGCAGTCAACGGGACGCGGAAGCAGCGAGTGCTCCCGTACGGCACCGTCCTGTCACAGAAATTGGTGGCATAGTGGTGGGATATTCCCAGGTGGCTTTTCATCACCCGATTGGAGAAGCCGAGTTACTCAGGAGAGGAGTAACTGCAGCGCAGGAGGACGCACAAGATGGCGGAATTCGGCGGAATGTCCAAGGAGGATCTGGAGATCGTATGCCAGGGGAAGGGTGTGGATATCCCTTTCAACGCGTCCAGGAGCGTCATGCAGGCGGCGCTCAGGAGCGTGGAGGAGTCTCATCGGGCGGAGGTGGAGAGCACTGACGGCGTCAGCATCGCAGAGGACGGCCCAACAGTGGACCTTCGTAAGGAACTGGTGAGAACCACAAGCCCCGCCCTCTCTCACAGCAGCAATGTTTCCCAGCAATCCCTAGCAGGGCCAGGATCCCAACATCCCAGGGGGGGCGGCCCGGATACCCTAGCAGATCGGCTAGCGGAATTGGGGGAAAGGGCAACGGAGCAAGAACGCATGCTTGTCATTCGGATGTGGCATGCGGAGCGGGCATCACAGGCCGTGGTACCCCGGGAGCCGTTGTCAGCTGTTGTACACAGATCAGGACGTATTCAGTTTGCCAAGTTTGCAGACAGTGATGGGGACATTGATGGACATATACAAGTTTTTGAAAGGACTTGCAAATTACATGATCTACCCAAGTCAGAGTGGGTGAGACACCTTGTGCCCACTCTGCATGGAGAGGCCTTGGAGGCCTATCGAGGAGTGGCGACGGAGGACTGTGGGAACTACGACGAAGTCGCGAAGGCCCTCCTCCAGCGATTCTTCATCACTCCCGAGTCTTACAGGAAGAAATTCAGAGACTTGCCTAAGAATCCTAGCAGCACCCATGAGCAATTCGCCACCCAGCTGCGGCAGTACGTGGTGAAGTGGGTGAAGGATTCGGAAGCCACTACATGGGACGCACTGATCGACCTGATCTGCAGGGAGCAGTTCTACCGCAGGTGCGCCCAAGAAGTGAAGGAGTGGGTGCTAGATCGGGAGCCACCCAGCTTAAAAATGGCGGCCCAATTAGCCGACAAATATGTGGCAATTCGGCCACGGGGGCAGCCAGCTCCAACAGACTGTACCACCAAGGGGACCACCCTCTTCAGCTCATCACCCCCAAAGACAAGCATCTTCCAACCCGGGTGCTCTTAGCCAGCAACCGCACCGCAGAGTCCCTGCAACTGATCAGAGATCATCGGTGCCACGACTGGAGAAGAAGTGCTACGGCTGTGGGAAAATCGGACATCTGAGGATGAACTGTCCTGCATCCCAAGCACCCCAGACTCGTGCCCCAAATCCGAGTGCTGGAGCCCGGATCGCTTGTTTGTCGAGAGGAGATGAGCCTACAGAGACTGTTCCCCCTCCAGTCAGTCCGATGGAGTGTGGCGAGAGACAGGTGCACTCTGCGGAGAGAGTCACCTGCATGGCCAAACAGCCCCTACACAACATGTGGAGGCACCTGCAGCCAGTCCACGTGGGACCCCTGCAGGGAGAAGGCCTAAGAGACTCTGGGGCCTCAATCACTGTGGTGAGCCCCCACCTCATAGATCCTGCTGCAGTATTGCAGGGTCGCACTGCCACGGTCACCCTGGCAGAAGGAACAGAAAAAGCGGTTCCCATGGCAAGAGTCTACCTGGACTGGGGAGCTGGACCAGAGTTGCGAGAAGTTGCCGTCATGGATGGTCTCCCAACTGATGTGGTCCTAGGAAATGATCTGGGTGGTGGGATCGTCACTATGTTTGTTGGCGCCATTCCCCGGAGTCAAGTTCCAAAACCACCGTTGACATCAGCTACTCCAGCACCGCCCAGCCCAGAGGAAAAGACTACAGCTGCTAGACAACTGCCAGCACAGCCAACCACAGCATCAACCAGCCCAGAGGAAAAGATTACAGCGGCTAGATCAGTACATCGACCCCGCATGCCTTTTGCCTCTGGTATGCCTACGTCCCCTAGCAACGCAGAGGATGTCGGTTCCAGCTCGTGTGATCCTGTGGGGGTGCCCAATGATGCTCCTGACCCAAGTGGTTTGCCAACTCCGGCGGTGAGTATGAGAAACCACACTGACTTTTCCATGACTGACCCCTACCAGACTGACCCTAGTAGTCCCCACCTAGATCCCCCTGTAGAGTGTCCCAATTTAGGAGAGATTGAGGGCCACAGGCAGGAGTTTAGGGAGGCTCAACTCTCTGACCCATCCCCGAAAGGCATGAGGCGCCACTCTGGCAGCGGCCTTGACAGGGTTGGGGCAGGAAGTTTGACCGGGCGGGAAGGGTTAAGGTACAGGGTAGACAGGAAAGTGGGAGGGATAGACCAGATAGGGAATGTGTCCAACTGGTCCCCTCCGGGAAAGTTCCTGCGCAACCGGTGTCGGTTGCCAGCGAAACCCCTTTGGACAGTAACCCGGAGACAGACCGTACCCTGAAGTGCCTGACACAGAGCTTACCCTGGTCTGGAATGTCGGATGACGCCCAGACCACATGTAAGGCTGGTGCCATGCGTTGGCAGCCGGGGCACTCCAGCGGTTGTGTTGTCTCTGGGCCTCTGCCCATAGGAGAACCCTTGCAGCAAGTTGCTGTGGACATAGCAGGTCCCTTGCCTGTGCACAGTAGATTGGGGAAGACACTCAGCCTCCCTGTAGTGGATGCCACACAGGATCCAGAGGCTGGTGGTCTGGCCGCCATCACTGTGGCACAGGTAGCGGACGAGGAGGGAAGAGTAGGCCTAGGTGACAGGGTAGGTTTCCCGAGTCATAGGTCGACAGAGGAGGATTGGAGGGCAGGTCTGACGGTTAGGGCAGACAGTTGCCAGTTAGGTATGACGGAGGTGCAGTGCCTGGGGCACCATGTGGGAGGAGACAGGGGTAGGCCCAACCCAGAGGGGGTGGAGGCAACCAGAGGCTGTCCCCGACCCACATCACCCAGACCGGTACTGACCTTAGAACCTGTAAGGCCCTACGGACATGTTGTCATTGACTTTAGTCCTGTAGTGAACCCCTTGACAGAGATGGCTAGGAAGGGCATTCCCAAGTCAGTGGACTTTGCACCCGCTTGCGAGTTGGCATTCCAGTCATTGAAAGAGGCTCGGGTACCCGCTCCAGTGCTGATGGCGCACATTCTTGACCAGGACTGTGTGTTACGAACTATTGCGCCACTGCACGGACTGGGAGCAGTACCGAGCCAGAAAGAGCCATATGGGCAGGAGAACCCTGTGGCCTGGTTGAGCAGTATACTGCTATTGTGGGAGGTGGGGTATGCCACGATTGGGACACCTTGGGTGGCACTTGTTTGTAATCGGCCCCCCACCGTGGTGACTTACCACCTACCCGTTAGGTGGCGGCAACCTACCTTGGGGGAATTGGACAGACTTTTGTGGTGGAGCCTTGAACTTGGACTTCAGGTGGACTATTTGAAGATTGTGCACCCACGAAGAGAGGCCCACTGCACTATGGATGAACTGTCTAGGCCAGAGCCTACACATCCCAGGTAGCGTCCCCTTCACCCCAACGGACTGCGGGACCAGGACCCAAATCGTTGGGACATGCGTCCCTGGTTGACCCGCTTGAATGGGGGGGGAGGAGTGTGGCCGGAGAGACCAACCAGCCACACGTGTTATGGCGGCTGCGGCACTGAAGGTGTTAACCCTTGTGCCTGGCGCCATATTAAGGGACAATGGGCGCTGGGCGTCACTGTTAAACGTACTTACGGCGCTGGGTACGGACTGTTTAAAAGTTTGTTTAATGATGTGTTTTAACATGTCATATGTAGTGCTCTATGCACAATTGCAGGAATGCATGTTTAACTGTATTTTATATTCAAGATGTGGTCATCTGTATATTTAAAGAGGAAAATGCACTTACTATTATAGATGTCTGAATAATCATGTCTTATCCTTTGGGAATGGGACAGGGCCCTTAGCATGCCACTTCCTATCAGAGAGGTGTGAAGGACAATACCTTTTGATGTGTAAGTTCCTTAGAGAGAGATGCTAATCACTGGGTTTATGGGCTTGGAACTTGTTTCATGTACCTGATTTAATTGACATGCGAGCGACCTATGCAGGAAGGAAGACTGTTTGTATTGTAGCCTTCCTGTTGTGGTCTCAGACACTGGGTTTGCCTGGAGATGTGAATGAGACAGACACATTTGTATTTTGAAGATATGTGATAAATTTATCAATAGTGAATGTTAATCTGATACCAAACGCCTGTGTCAGAGGAAGGAGGATATTGTTTTATTGCACTTATATCCTTGTAAAATGTAATTTATTGGTATTTTGTGAAATAACCTGATTGGTTGGAGAAGACAGGGAGGGCTTACCTCCCTGTGATACTGTGTGGAAAACTGACATAAAAAGGAGACCTGCGTGCCTCCAGGTTGTAGTTATACCATCTTATTCTGCTGGAACATCTTGCTGTATGCTGTTGCCCCTAGCAATAGGGAAGAGTTCTCTTTAGAACTATATTTGAGCAAATAAACATCATTGCCTCAAGAAGATTGCTTCATCTTGTGACCAACAGGGTTAGGCCAAACCTAGCCCCGTCCTCCGGCTGTCCAGGGAAGCACCTAACGTCTCCAAGCTCCGCCTTCCACCAGCTACCGGTAGAGGCCTAGCAAGTGGCTAGTGGGGATTCGTCAGCACCACACAGCTGTGGTAAGGCAGTGCGTCGGCACATACAAAGCAGAACCGTGGTTCCAAACGCCATGGCAGGTTAGGAGTTTGGTGGTGGCAGCGAGAACCCGCCCACAGCGTAGTGGGTGGAGTCAGTAACAGGCGGTTACTGACGGTAAGCGGGAATCCCCTATGTGGTCAGGCCTCGTGCGGCTTGACCTTCCATTCTGTGCGCAGTCAACGGGACGCGGAAGCAGCGAGTGCTCCCGTACGGCACCGTCCTGTCACATTACCCAAAATGCCTTTACCAATCCTGCATTATTCTATCTGTGTGCTCAAGTTTTTCTTTTTTTAAATGTCTGTTTTTGTATTACTTAAATCTTCTGTATTATGGGGGTGATTCCGAGTTGATCATAGCTGTGCTAAATTTAGCACCGCTACGATCAGACACTCAGACATGCGGGGGGACGCCCAGCACAGGGCTAGTCCGCCCCGCATGTCAGTGCCCCCCCTCCCTGCAGAAATGCAAAAGCGTCACACAGCGGCGATGCTTTTGCATCTTAGGAGTTAGTCCCGGCCAGCACAGCTCCTGCGGCTGGCCGGGAGAACCTCTTTGCTGCCCCGGGTCGCAGTGGCTGCGTGTGACATCACGCAGCTGCCGCGGCCCGCACTCCCAACAGTCCGTCCACGCCTGCGTTGGCCAGACCGCGCCGCCGTCCAGCCCTCTCCCACCCAGCGACCGCCTCTGCCTCAGAGGCAATTGCTAGGCAATGACACACCGGCACACTGCGGCGTCGGCGCATGGCAGTTCCGACCCGATCGCTGCGCTGCGATAAACTGCAGCAAGCGATCAGGTCGGAATGACCCCCTATGTGCATTGTTTGAGTTCTAGTTGGCGCCGCGGATGGCTGCCTCGGTGCTGCTCTGCCAAGCAGCCATGGTTTTTAGTCTTACATATATATAATATGTCTAATATGTCGAGTCTATCGTACAGTTGCTATGTGCAGTATCAACTCATACGTGTAATGTTTGTAATGTATGCTACTTTCCCCCCCTTCGTATGCTATGTATTCCCCCTTCATGTTGCTGCTTGGCGATGCATTGTACCACAAAGAATTCCTAGTGTACGTGAGTACAACTGGCCAATAAAGCTGATTCTGATTCTGACTATGGGGGTCATTCCGACCCGTTCACACGCAGCGCTTTGTCGATGCGGTGCGAACGGGTCCAGAATGCGCATGTGCAGTGGCCGCCCTGCACAAGCGTGTCGTTGCCCGGCAACAGGGGTCGCCGGGTTACGTCACGCCCAATGAAGAAAGCAGTCGCAGAGCCGACCGCAAGAAGATTGACAGCAAGTAGGTGTTCCTGGGCGTCACCAGACCATTTGGAGCTGTTTTGGAGGAGTGGTGAAGAAAACGCAGGCGTGTCCAGCAGAACGGAGGTCGGAGGTCTGACGTCAAAGCCGGCTCCAGCATCGCAGAGATCGTCGCACAGGGTAAGTATGTCCAGGGCTAGTCATGTTCTGCTTGAAAATGTTTTAGCTTAGCAGGACTGCACAAGTGATCGCAGCCCTGCTAAGCTAAAATACACTCCCCCATAGGCGTGGACTAGTTGATCGCAGCAGCAAAAAGTTGCTGGCTGCGATCAACTCGGAATGACCACCTTTGTTCTAACACCATCTTCAGATTGTATTATAACCCATGGGGGCTGCTTTGTGGTTAGAAATGTAGGCACTGTCTCAGAATTTGAATGCTTCTCACTGTCAACCCATCTTTCACTAAGGGTCACCAGTGTTGGCCAAATTGTGTAAAATAAGAAGACATTGAAGTCCAAAATTTTTTTTAATGCTTTTCTAGTATACGATATTTTACAGTCTTTAGGTTGATTGAAAAAAACAAATGGCATTGTGAACAAACCCTCATTGTGTCTCCCCTCCCTATACAACCTGTATTATGTAATTAACAATGGCCCTCATTCCGAGTTGTTCGCTCGGTATTTTTCATCGCATCGCAGTGAAAATCCGCTTAGTACGCATGCGCAATGTTCGCACTGCGACTGCGCCAAGTAACTTTACTATGAAGAAAGTAATTTTACTCACGGCTTTTTCTTTGCTCCGGCGATCGTAATGTGATTGACAGGAAATGGGTGTTGCTGGGCGGAAACACGGCGTTTCAGGGGCGTGTGGCTGAAAACGCTACCGTTTCCGGAAAAAACGCAGGAGTGGCCGGGGAAACGGTGGGAGTGCCTGGGCGAACGCTGGGTGTGTTTGTGACGTCAACCAGGAACGATAAGCACTGAAATGATCGCACAGGCAGAGTAAGTCTGGAGCTACTCAGAAACTGCTAAGTAGTTAGTAATCGCAATATTGCGAATACATCGGTCGCAATTTTAAGAAGCTAAGATTCACTCCCAGTAGGCGGCGGCTTAGCGTGTGTAACTCTGCTAAATTCGCCTTGCGACCGATCAACTCGGAATGAGGGCCAATGTGTCTGATAGTCCCTAGTGCCTGGGGAGGACTACTATAGCCTTTATAATTTGTGTGCAGCTTGAAAACAAGTTACACAGGTAAAGCAGATCGATGATCAAGTTAAAATTTACGCTGAATTCATTTGTTATTTAGCATTGGGGTGGACAGAAGGACAAGGCTTTGACATCAGCCATCTTAACATGGACTGCAACACATGGGAACAACATCCAGTCTGCTAATTAGAGAACACCATGTGAAGTTGTTGGACCAGGGTTGGACTGGCCCACAAGGGAAACCCCCGGTTGGCTCCACTGCCTGGGGGCCCACCTCCTCTTCTAGGGATCAAGTTCCAGACTGTGCTCTTGAATTATACATACTATACTTATACTTGATATATTTCTCAAGGGGACCAGACCATATGCTTTATTAATGGTTAACCAAGCCTTTGTGGCAGCTGCCCACACCCCCTCTGGAGACTAGCCACACCCCCAAACAAGGGCCCCTACAACTGCATTCCCCAGGTGGGCACATCATGCCCCAGTCCGACACAGGAAGTACCAAGAATAGCACTAATAACAAGCGGTAAGGAACTTACAAGATAAGTGTCTGTGGTGACTCAGACAGCCCAGAGGTTAGCGCTTTCTGGAAGCCAAACAGCAAATAGCATCACTCCGAAGGAACCTGTAGCTCAAAGCACCGTGGAAGAAAGCAAGAAGAGAACGGTCTCTTCTGGCTTTTCCTCCAGTGCCAGTGCACCTACTGTAACATCATCTACAGAGAGCGTTTCACATAGCAAAACGATTGTTACTTCTCTATAATGCGGAAGTGCCCGGAACCCATTGTTAGATATGGGCCTGATATTTGCGCATAGCCTGAAACGAAGCAGCAAAGATCTCTGTAGATTATACTTTTTTAAAAGTAATAAGAACCCTTTTCCCCTTCTAAACAGCCGATGTAAAGGACTTTATGGGGGGAATTCAAATGTTTGAAAAGTCGGTACGGTGTCTGTTTTTTTTCCTGTCTTTTAGCCACCCAACTGACTTTTCAAACATTTGAATCCCCCCCCTATATGTTTTATACATAGAGCCCTTATTACTGTATGTTTGGAAATAAAATAAGTATCTGATTTAAGTGACCAATTCTGACCCGATCGCTGCAACGGCAGTGATCGCACCCTGAAGCCCTTTTGGTTGTGCGCACTCGCAGTGGCTACACACAGTGAGATACAAAAGCATCTCACCGCTGCGATCGCGTCTGCCTGATTGACAGGGGAGGAGGGGACATTAGAGCGTCATTGGCGAGAGGAGGGGCGGTCTGGAGCCCCGGGTCGCAGTGGCTGCGTGTGACATCACGCAGCTGCCACGCCCCCCCCCCCACTGGTCCGGCCACGCCTGCATTGGCCAGACCGCACCGCCGTCCAGCCCTCTCCCCCCCAGCGACCGCCTCTGCCTCAGAGGCAATTGCTAGGCAATGACACACCGGCACACTGCGGCGTCGGCGCATGGCAGTTCCGACCCGATCGCTGCACTGCGATAAACTGCAGCAAGCGATCAGGTCGGAATGACCCCCTATGTGCATTGTTTGAGTTCTAGTTGGCGCCGCGGATGGCTGCCTCGTGCTGCTCTGCCAAGCAGCCATGGTTGTTAGTCTTACATGTATAATATGTCTAATATGTCAGGTCTATCGTACAGTTGCAATGTGCAGCATGAACTCATACGTGTAATGTGTGTAATGTATGCTACTTTCCCCCCCTTCTTATGCTATGTATTCCCCCTTCATGTTGCAGCTTGGCAATGCATTGAACCGCAAAAAATTCCTAGTGTACGTGAGTACACCTGGCCAATAAAGCTGATTCTGATTCTGACTATGGGGGTCATTCGGACCCGTTCACACGCAGCGCTTTGTCGATGCGGTGCGAACGGGTCCAGAATGCGCATGTGCAGCGGCCGCCCTGCACAAGCGTGTCGTTGCCCGGCAACAGGGGTCGCCGGGTTACGTCCAATGAACAAAGCAGTCGCAGAGCCGACCGCAAGAAGATTGACAACAAGTAGGCGTTCCTGGGCGTCACCAGACCATTTGGAGCCGTTTTAGAGGAGTGGTGAAGAAAACGCAGGCGTGTCCAGCAGAACGGAGGTCGGATGTCTGACGTCAAATCCGGCTCCAGCATCGCAGAGATCGTCGCACAGGGTAAGTATGTCCAGGGCTAGTCATGTTCTGCTTGAAAATGTTTTAGCTTAGCAGGACTGCACAAGCGATCGCAGCCCTGCTAAGCTAAAATACACTCCCCCATAGGCGTGGACTAGTTGATCGCAGCAGCAAAAAGTTGCTGGCTGCGATCAACTCGGAATGACCACCTATGTTCTAACACCATCTTCAGATTGTATTATAACCCATGGGGGCTGCTTTGTGGTTAGAAATGTAGGCACTGTCTCAGAATTTGAATGCTTCTCACTGTCAACCCATCTTTCACTAAGGGTCACCAGTGTTGGCCAAATTGTGTAAAATAAGAAGACATTGAAGTCCAAAGAATTTTTTAATGCTATTCTAGGATACGATATTTTACAGTCTTTAGGATGATTGAAAAAAACAAATGGCATTGTGAATAAACCCTCATTGTGTCTCCCCTCCCTATACAACCTGTGTCATGTAATTAACAATGTGTCTGTTAGTCCCTAGTGCCTGGGGAGGACTACTATAGCCTTTATAATTTGTGTGCAGCTTGAAAACAAGTTACACAGGTAAAGCAGATCGATGATCAAGTGAAAATGTACGCTGAATTCATTTGTTATTTAGCATTGGGGTGGACAGAAGGACAAGGCTTTGACATCAGCCATCTTAACATGTACTGCAACACGTGGGACCAACATCCAGTCTGGTTATTAGAGAACACCATGTGAAGTTGTTGGACCAGGGTTGGACTGGCCCACAAGGGAAACCCCCCGTTGGCCCCACTGCCTGGGGGCCCACCTCCTCTTCTAGGGATCAAGTTCCAGACTGTGCTCTTGAATTATACATACTATACTTATACTTGATATATTTCTCAAGGGGACCAGACCATATGCTTTATAATGGTTAACCAAGCCTTTGTGGCAGCTGCCCACACCCCCTCTGGAGACTAGCCACACCCCCAAACAAGGGCCCCTACAACTGCATTCCCCAGGTGGGCACATCATGCCCCAGTCCGACACAGGAAGTACCAAGAATAGCACTAATAACAAGCGGTATGGAACTTACAAGATAAGTGTCTGTGGTGACTCAGACAGCCCAGAGGTTAGCGCTTTCTGGAAGCCAAACAGCAAATAGCATCACTCCGAAGGAACCTGTAGCTCAAAGCACCGTGGAAGAAAGCAAGAAGAGAACGGTCTCTTCTGGCTTTTCCTCCAGTGCCAGTGCACCTACTGTAACATCATCTACAGAGAGCGTTTCACATAGCAAAACGATTGTTACTTCTCTATAATGCGGAAGTGCCCGGAACCCATTGTTAGATATGGGCCTGGTATTTGCGCATAGCCTGAAACGAAGCAGCAAAGATCTCTGTAGATTATACTTTTTTAAAAGTAATAAGAACCCTTTTCCCCTTCTAAACAGCCGATGTAAAGGACTTTATGGGGGGAATTCAAATGTTTGAAAAGTCGGTACGGTGTCTGTTTTTTTTCCTGTCTTTTAGCCACCCAACTGACTTTTCAAACATTTGAATCCCCCCCTATATGTTTTATACATAGAGCCCTTATTACTGTATGTTTGGAAATAAAATAAGTATCTGATTTAGGTGACCAATTCTGACCCGATCGCTGCAACGGCAGTGATCGCACCCTGAAGCCCTTTTGGTTGTGCGCACTCGCAGTGGCTACACACAGTGAGATACAAAAGCATCTCACCGCTGCGATCGCGTCTGCCTGATTGACAGGGGAGGAGGGGACATTAGAGCGTCATTGGCGAGAGGAGGGGCGGTCTGGAGCCCCGGGTCGCAGTGGCTGCGTGTGACATCACGCAGCTGCCACGCCCCCCCCCCCACTGGTCCGGCCACGCCTGCATTGGCCAGACCGCGCCGCCGTCCAGCCCTCTCCCCCCCAGCGACCGCCTCTGCCTCAGAGGCAATTGCTAGGCAATGACACACCGGCACACTGCGGCGTCGGCGCATGGCAGTTCCGACCCGATCGCTGCACTGCGATAAACTGCAGCAAGCGATCAGGTCGGAATGACCCCCTATGTGCATTGTTTGAGTTCTAGTTGGCGCCGCGGATGGCTGCCTCGTGCTGCTCTGCCAAGCAGCCATGGCTTTTAGTCTTACATGTATAATATGTCTAATATGTCAGGTCTATCGTACAGTTGCAATGTGCAGCATGAACTCATACGTGTAATGTGTGTAATGTATGCTACTTTCCCCCCCTTCTTATGCTATGTATTCCCCCTTCATGTTGCAGCTTGGCAATGCATTGAACCGCAAAAAATTCCTAGTGTACGTGAGTACACCTGGCCAATAAAGCTGATTCTGATTCTGACTATGGGGGTCATTCGGACCCGTTCACACGCAGCGCTTTGTCGATGCGGTGCGAACGGGTCCAGAATGCTCATGTGCAGCGGCCGCCCTGCACAAGCGTGTCGTTGCCCGGCAACAGGGGTCGCCGGGTTACGTCCAATGAACAAAGCAGTCGCAGAGCCGACCGCAAGAAGATTGACAACAAGTAGGCGTTCCTGGGCGTCACCAGACCATTTGGAGCCGTTTTAGAGGAGTGGTGAAGAAAACGCAGGCGTGTCCAGCAGAACGGAGGTCGGATGTCTGACGTCAAATCCGGCTCCAGCATCGCAGAGATCGTCGCACAGGGTAAGTATGTCCAGGGCTAGTCATGTTCTGCTTGAAAATGTTTTAGCTTAGCAGGACTGCACAAGCGATCGCAGCCCTGCTAAGCTAAAATACACTCCCCCATAGGCGTGGACTAGTTGATCGCAGCAGCAAAAAGTTGCTGGCTGCGATCAACTCGGAATGACCACCTATGTTCTAACACCATCTTCAGATTGTATTATAACCCATGGGGGCTGCTTTGTGGTTAGAAATGTAGGCACTGTCTCAGAATTTGAATGCTTCTCACTGTCAACCCATCTTTCACTAAGGGTCACCAGTGTTGGCCAAATTGTGTAAAATAAGAAGACATTGAAGTCCAAAGAATTTTTTAATGCTATTCTAGGATACGATATTTTACAGTCTTTAGGATGATTGAAAAAAACAAATGGCATTGTGAATAAACCCTCATTGTGTCTCCCCTCCCTATACAACCTGTATTATGTAATTAACAATGTGTCTGATAGTCCCAAGTGCCTGGGGAGGACTACTATAGCCTTTATAATTTGTGTGCAGCTTGAAAACAAGTTACACAGGTAAAGCAGATCGATGATCAAGTGAAAATTTACGCTGAATTAATTTGTTATTTAGCATTGGGGTGGACAGAAGGACAAGGCTTTGACATCAGCCATCTTAACATGTACTGCAACACGTGGGACCAACATCCAGTCTGCTTATTAGAGAACACCATGTGAAGTTGTTGGGCCAGGGTTGGACTGGCCCACAAGGGAAACCCCCCGTTGGCCCCACTGCCTGGGGGCCCACCTCCTCCTCTAGGGATCAAGTTCCAGACTGTGCTCTTGAATTATACATACTATACTTATACTTGATATATTTCTCAAGAGGACCAGACCATATGCTTTATAATGGTTAACCAAGCCTCTGTGGCAGCTGCCCACACCCCCTCTGGAGACTAGCCACACCCCCAAACAAGGGCCCCTACAACTGCATTCCCCAGGTGGGCACATCATGCCCCAGTCCGACACAGGAAGTACCAAGAATAGCACTAATAACAAGCGGTATGGAACTTACAAGATAAGTGTCTGTGGTGACTCAGACAGCCCAGAGGTTAGCGCTTTCTGGAAGCCAAACAGCAAATAGCATCACTCCGAAAGAACCTGTAGCTCAAAGCACTGTGGAAGAAAGCAAGAAGAGAACGGTCTCTTCTGGCTTTTCCTCCAGTGCCAGTGCACCTACTGTAAGATCATCTACAGAGAGCGTTTCACATTGCAAAACGATTGTTACTTCTCTATAATGCGGAAGTGCCCGGAACCCATTGTTAGATATGGGCCTGATATTTGCGCATAGCCTGAAACGAAGCAGCAAAGATCTCTGTAGATTATACTTTTTTAAAAATAATAAGAACCCTTTTCCCCTTCTAAACAGCCGATGTAAAGAACTTTATGGGGGAATTCAAATGTTTGAAAAGTCGGTTCGGTGTCTGTTTTTTCCTGTCTATTAGCCACCCAACTAACTTTTCAAACATTTGAATCCCCCCCTATATGTTTTATACATAGAGCCCTTATTACTGTATGTTTGGAAATAAAATAAGTATCAGATTTAAGTGACCAGGGGCCTGATTCTGACCCGATCGCTGCAACGGCCGCGATCGCCCACTGAAGCCCTTTTGGTTGTGCGCACTCGCAGTGGCTACACACAGTGAGATACAAAAGCATCTCACCGCTGCGATCGCGTCTGCCTGATTGACAGGGGAGGAGGGGACATTAGAGCGTCATTGGGGGGAGGAGGGTCTGGACAGTGCAGGCGTTTCAAGACCGTTACTGGGTCCGGGGCCGCAGTGGCTGCTTGATGTCACACGCAGTGACGTGCAGTGGGGTGAGGCAGGTGAGGCAGAGCCTTTCCTGTCATACTAACGTTTGTGCCAGAGTTTTGACTGTATAAAGAATATGAAAAATACAAAGAGTATGTTTGAAATATCTTTTTTGCATTATTCTAATGATTTTTATAGCCAAAACTCTGGAGTAAAAAGTCTATGGCAGGTGAGGCAGTGCCTCTCCTTCCTATATTTTCCGCACATCTCTGTACAAAACTCACCAAATTTCCAGGAGTTTATAATGCTGCACCTGTGTATAATGCCCAGATGTACGCTTTGGCTCATATATTGCATGTAAATCTGGCTCTGGTGCTAGCCAGTGCCTCCTGAGCTATTTAGATCACCACACGTCCCTGGACACGCAGCTGCTGCAACTCAAACATGCTAGGCTGCGCAGGCAGGGAGCTACTTGGTGGGTGCGAAAGCATAGCTGATGTGCAGAGGAGGGGGGGGGGGGGGAGGGCCTGACATGCAGGGCAGACTAGTCCTGCTCTGGGCGTCCTCAGCATCTCAGAGATTCTGATCACAGATGTGCTAATGGTGGTCTTACTTGAGGTAAATATAATGCAGACCCAGTAATTATAATATATATTCCAGGAAGGGCACCAACGAGCTCATTCCCGACAGACTGTATTATCTGGGATTATTGGGGCCCCCTTGTATGAATATTTTTAATGTGCTTGTTTCTTAGGTGTGTTCAGGGCATTAAAGGGATCAGTGTTTCTGGGTGCACTCTATCCCATTCACATATACTGTGTATGACTTTAATATAATTTTTTTATTTTATTATATTTAGTTATTATTAGATAAACATTTCAAAAGGTAGAAATAGAATACCAATACCCACGTATAATATAATTTGTATTCGTAATCCCACACACGTGGTATTATTATGACCTGGATATGAGGTCATACAAAGCGAAATATTTAAAAACAATAGAAAGATAGAAAAAAACGTGATAAGGAAAATGTTTAGACAAATTCTTGTCTGTGTGAAAAATAATAATACAGTTTAAAACCAAATCGTGTGCCGTCTCTGTTTCTTATATATCAATATTGTGCTCTTATGACGAGTAATGATGTTATTATGCACAAATATTTCTATATATTGTATTTAGGAACCAACACTATGGTGGTCATTCCGAGTTGTTCGCTCAGTAATTTTCTTCGCATCGCATCGATTTTCCGCTTAATGCGCATGCGCAATGTTCGCACTGCGACTGCGCCAAGTAAATTTGCTATGCAGTTAGGAATATTACTCACGTTTTTTTCTTCGTTCTGGTGATCGTAATGTGATTGACAGGAAGTGGGTGTTTCTGGGCGGAAACAGGCCGTTTTAGGGGCGTGTGGGACAAAACGCTACCGTTTCTGGGAAAAACGCGGGAGTGGCTGGAGAAACGGAGGAGTGTCTGGGCGAACGCTGGGTGTGTTTGTGACGTCAAACCAGGAACGACAAGCACTGAACTGATCGCACTGGCAGAGTAAGTCTCGAGCTACTCAGAAACTGCACAGAGATGTCTTATCGCAATATTGCGAATCTTTCGTTCGCAATTTTAAGATGCTAAGATTCACTCCCAGTAGGCGGCGGCTTAGCGTGTGCAATGCTGCTAAAAGCAGCTTGCGAGCGAACAACTCGGAATGAGGGCCTATATTCTCTTGTCTGACACACTGTGTTCTCTTGTCTGTCTTTCCTTTATTATAGTGTATCCATTGTACAACAATAAGTGTACACACTTACAGATAAGGATAACTATATATTTACTGGAGTAATTGATTCTCTACAACTGTCAGTACAATATGTTGCCCTTCCAGTGGATACTTTGACTGGTTCTTCTTACTAACCATTTGTATCTAATAGTAAACCAGACACATTCTGTATGTATCTAGTGCACCTTAGCACTGTTGTGCTGATGAAACACACACTGACACAATACAGTTGGAAATGGTCTGACCGTATTCAGTGATGACTATAAATGTGTGTCATATCGTAGTATATAATAAATCTCTATGAAAGTATCCCTATAGAGAGATGTTGTATTTCCTGAAATCGGGTATAAATATGCTTAGAAACCCTCTTTGTATGTCAGTGCTGTACAGTGAACAGGGTATTAGTCATGTATATTTCTGTGTGATTGCATGCTTATTTATTGCTATGCAATCAAAGTGCTTAATACACGTGCTGTCAGACTTACAGTATTTCATAAATGGAACTGTATTTCACCGTTATTCACATATGTACATTATCACTTCCCTTGGACAAATGGTGTATTTCTTTCGCAAATTTTATTTCCCATTAGGCTATTCAGTCAAATTATAAGTCATCAAGTGCTGTTTTGTAGTTAATGACTCCTCTGTCACATCATATCGAAGTATGGACAGAGTGATAACTATATATGGGACTCTGCTGCTGGCTGCCAGTGTAGGGTTCCGGTGTACATAAATTATTGCGTGCTGTCTATCATTCCATGTTTAGTAAATGACAGCGGAACCACCCTTTACCAGATAACAATATGCCCGTCGTTCACTATAGTGATTCTGCATTAACATTTGCCTATGCGGCATGCACATTATACGGTGCAATTGTGGTGGTATTCACCATATCATTAATTGCATGCCAGTTTCGGCTGCTGACTGCTGGTGTAAATTGCAGGTATAGGCCTGATAATTATTTCCTTTCTGTTACTTCCGTATTTTGTAAGTGACAGCAGGGTCATCCTATACCCAGCAATCATTCACCAGCAGCGCACTATTTTCACATTTAACAATCATAATAGCATGTGCAGCGTGTGCAGTATAAGATACAGCGGTAGTATGATTAGGCGCTCTGAGACATCCTACAGTATTGTTGGCGGCACACGACTACAACACAATCACAGTAGCATGTGCGCCATGTGCGGTGTAAGGTACAGCGGTAATACGATTAGGCGCTATGAAACACAATACAGTAATATTAGCGGCACACGGCTAAACCAATGCGCATTTCGCTCTATGTTAGAGCTTCCTCTGGGCTCTAGCGTGTGTTCAGGGCAGCCAAGAGAAATTTTGGGCCTGGATACAACTTACTGGGCCCCCATGCCCCCCCTGGAGGGGGTGTGACCACAGCATGCTGAGGGTATGGCAACTCCTCTTTGGGGGCGTGTCTAGCACATCAGAAGTACCCACTCACAGAAGCTTTGCATGCCTCCCAGCCAGGGCAGTAGAGAGCCAGACTGTACCAAGGTACTTTTCAGGGGGTGTGGCCTAATCAAAGTAGGCGTGGACCTGGGCACCCACTGGACCCCTCTATCAGATCTGGGCCCAGGTAATTTGTACCCTCTCCCCCCCTCTCTTGACCAGTTATATTCACATGGTCGACCATGTTATGGTCGACAGTCATTAGGTCGACCACTATTGGTCGGCATTGACATGGTCGACATTGACACATGATCGACACATGAAAATGGTCGACACATGAAAGGTCGACACATGAAAAGGTCGACATGAGTTTTTTAACTTTTTTTTCTTTTGGGGAACTTTTCCATACTTTACGATCCACATGGACTACGATTGGAGCGGTAAAGTGTGCCGAGCGAAGCGGTAGCGGAGCGAAGGCACCATGCCCGAAGCATGGTGAGCGAAGCGAGCCATGCGAAGGGACGCGGTGCACTAATTGGGGTTCCCAGTCACTTTACGCAAAAAACGACACCAAAAAAAGTTAAAAAACTCATGTCGACCTTTTCATATGTCGACCTTTCACGTGTCGACCATTTTCATGTGTCGACCATGTGTCCATGTCGACCATGTCAATGTCGACCAATAGTGGTCGACCTAATGACTGTCGACCATAACATGGTCGACCATTCATACCGGAACCCTCTTGACGCCACTGGGTCAAATGTTAATATTAATTGTTTTACTTTGTTGTTGCATGCATGCCGTTGATGTAAGTGGCCGTTGAATGATAATAATCTCAAGTTGTTACAGCCGAGGAAAGCTTTGCTAAAGTTCCAGTTAAATAAAATGTTGTGATACTTACCTCAGAGTGTCACACTAAGGATACGTAATGACAACGGAAATCTACAGTACCATCGATCACAGTATTTTATTGGGTTAATTGGCTAATTCAGTAAGGATCGTAAAAAGTACAAATTAGCAAAAACTACGACCAATTGCAAAATTGCAAAAGCACGCCCAAACGGAAAATCTGCAACACTAATTTATTGTTACAAAAAAAAAGGTGGACTTGTCAAATTTGCAAATTTTGCGCTGAGATTTAAAATTCCTCATTTTATGCGAAAAAACTTACACTTAGTCACATTTTTTGCGTAAAGGTTTCTGATGTCACAATTTAACATCAGTCACACATAACATTGAGCCAACCATGCCTACTGACAGGATGCATCGAACAACAAGACGAGCTACTTCCGCTGGTGAATCCACAAACGCAGGCGGATAAAGGGAAAAAAATAGTTTGTTTTTTTATGTTGAAAGTTTACATACATGACACATTAATGTTTTTTTGTTATTATTAACATTCCTTATGTTATTGTTTAATGTGAAAATATTTTTTTTAAAAGTGCTGCATAATTAAAATGTCCACAAAATCACGATTATTGTGGTGATGTTATTGAACATACAGTATGTTTCTTTGTCAAGGGGGGGGGGGGACCTTAGTTAATATAACTAGTCCTAACATAAAAATAACTAGTCCAATAATAAGACTGCATAGGAGAACACAAATAGGTTGAACTCGATGGACAATTGTCTTTTTTCAACCTTAGTTACTATGTTACTATGTATGTGGGTCTGATTTTTGAAGATAATAATTGTTTGTTGCTTTAAATCATAAAAAACCCAGCTTTTAAACAAAAAGCCATTAACCAAACAAAAAATAAAAAAACTTGCTTGTAAATGTTATTGTACATGTTTGTAGGAAAACGATAGTGTTCTTGACAAACCTGTATTGTTATTAACTTAAAGAATGATTAGGTTACTACTAACATATTTTAGAATAATATATGTGTTAAATGGTTTAAAATAGAGCTGAGCGGGTTCGAACTGAACCCTACCGGACTTCACGCTCCAAGCCCGGATCCGAGTCAGGCTCGGGTTCTCCCGCCTGACTCGGAAACCAGAACAAGGCAAAACGTCATCATCCCGCTGTCGGATTCTCGCGGGGTTTGGATTCCATATAAGGAACTGCGCGTCGCCGCCATTTTCACTCCGGCATTGGAGAGTGTACAGAGAGGACGTGTCTCCATTCTCTCAGTGTCCTCAGTGTCCGTGTCTTGTGCTGAATCTGTCCAGTCACAGTGGTTGTGTCCTCTGCTGCCATATGTCCAGTGCTGCTGTATAGGGTGCTGTGTTGTGCTTCATCAGACCAGTGGTAGTGTCCTGTGCATCAGCCATCAGTCATTCCAGTGACCAGTCACAGTGGTATACTCTGCTGCCATATGTCCAGTGCTGCTGTATAATAATAACAAGTCCCTTACAGCGTTGTTGTGTTGTCCTGCATCAGACCAGTGGTAGTGTCCTGTGCATCAGCCATCAGTCATTCCAGTGACCAGTCACAGTGGTATCCACTGCTGTCATAAATACAGTGCTGCTGTATAATAATAAGTCCCTTACAGTGTAGCTGTGTTGTCCTGCATCAGACCAGTGGTAGTGTCCTGTGCATCAGTCATCAGTCATTCCAGTGACCAGTCACAGTGGTATCCTCTGCTGTCATATATATCTAGTGCTGCTGTATATTAAAAACAAGTCCCTTACAGTGTTGCTGTGTTGTCCTGCATCAGACCAGTGTGTAGTGTCCTGTGCATCAGCCATCAGTCATTCCAGTGACCAGTCACAGTGGTATACTCTGCTGCCATATGTCCAGTGCTCCTGTGCTGCATATTGTGTTATATAACTCCAGAAAAATAATGGAGAACAAAAATTAGGAGGATAAAATAGGGAAAGATCAAGAACCACTTCCTCCTAGTGCTGGAGCTGCTGCCACTAGCCATGACATAGATGATGAAATGCCATCAATGTCGTCTGCCAAGGCCGATGCCCAATGTGATAGTAGAGAGCATGTAAAATCCAAAAAGCCAAAGTTCAGTAAAAAGACCCAAAAAAAGAAATTTAAATGGTCTGAAAAGAAATGTAAACTTGCCAATATGCCATTTAAGACACGGAGTGGCAAGAAATGGCTAAGGCCCTGGCCTATGTTCATGACTAGTGGTTCAGCTTCACATGATGATGGAAGCCCTCATCTTCCCGCTAGAAAAATTAAAATAGTTAAGCTGGAAAAAGCACAGAAAAGAACTGTGCGTTCTAAGATGGTATCACAAATCCCCAAGGAGAGTTCAAGTGTGTCGGTGGTTGCGATGCCTGACCTTCCCAACACTGGACGGGAAGAGGTGGCTTCTTCCATCATTTGCACGCCCCTCGCAAGTGCTGGAAGGAGCACCCACAGTCCAGTTCCTGATAATCAAATTGAAGATGTCACTGTTGAAGTACACCAGAATGAGGATATGGGTGTTGTTGGCGCTGTGGAGGAAGTTGACGATGAGGATTCTGATGGTGATGTGGTTTGTTTAAATGAGGCAACGGGGGAGACACCTCTTGTTAGTGGGATGAAGAAGCCCATTTTAATTCCTTGTCAAAATACCAAAAAAGCCACCTCTTAGGTGTGGAATTATTTCTCCACAAATCCGTACAACAGGTGTCAAGCCGTGTGTTGTCTCTGTAACTCTGTAATAAGTAGGGATAAGGACGCTAACCACCTAGGAACATCCTCCCTTATACGTCACCTGCAGCGCATTCATCAGAAGTCAGTGACAAGTTGTGAAACTTTGGGTAAGAGCGTGAGCAGTCCAATGACACCTAAATCCCTTCTTCATCTTGTACCCAAGCTCCTGCAAGCCACACCACCAACTCCCTCAATGTCAACTTCCTCCTCAGCCATGAACGTCAGTAGTCCTGCAGGCCATGTCACTGGCAAGACTGAAGAGTCCTCTCCTAACCAGGATTCCTCGGGGGGATCCTTGAGTGGTACGCCTACTGCTGCTGTTGCTGCCACCGCTGCTGCTGCTGTTGTTGCTGCTGGGAGTCGATCGTCATCCCAGAGGGGAAGTCGGAAGACCACTTGTACTACTTCCAGTAAGCAATTGACTGTCCAACAGTCCTTTGTGAGGAAGATGAAATATGACAGCAGTCATCCTGCTGCAAAGCGGATAACTGAGGCCTTGACACTTATGTTGGTGTTAGACGTGCGTCCGGTATCCGCCGTTAGTGCAGTGGGATTTAGGCAATTGATGGAGGTATTGTGTCCCCGGTACCAAATCACATCTAGGTTCCACTTCACTAGGCAGGCGATATCGAAAATGTACAGAGATGTCAGAAACAGTGTCACCAGTGTCCTACAAAATGTGGTTGTATCCAGTGTCTACTTAACCACGGACATGTGGACAAGTGGAACAGGGCAGACTATGGACTATATGACTGTGACAGCCCACTGGGTAGATGTATTACCTCCTGCAGCAACAACAGCAGCAGTGGCACCAGTAGCAGCATCTCGCAAATCCAAACTCTTTTCTAGACAGGCTATGCTGTGTATCACCATTTTCCATAAGAGGCACACCACTGACAACCACGGAAACTGAGGGACATCATCGCACATTGGCTTACCCCACTTAGTCTCTCCTGGGGATTTGTGATATCGGACAATGCCATCAATACTGTGCGTGCATTACAACTGGGCAAATTCCAGCACGTCCCATGTTTTGCACATACAATTAATTTGGTGGTGCAGAAGTTTTTGAAAAATGACAGGGTGCTGTCAGTGGGCCAAGATGCAGAGATGCTGTCGGTGGCCAAAAAAATTGTGGGACACTTTCGACATTCTGCCACTGCGTGCCGAAGACTGGAGCACCAACAAACACTCCGGAACCTGCCCTGCCATCAACTGAAGCTAGAGGTGGTAACGAGGTGGAATTCAACACTCTATATGCTTCAGAGGATGGAGGAGCAGCAAAAAGCCATTAAAGCCTATACATTCACCTACAATACAGGCAATGGAGAGGGAATGCACCTGACTCAAGCGCAGTGGAGAATGATTTCTGTCTTGTGCAAGGCTCTCCAAACCTTTGAACTTGCCACATGTGAAGTCAGTTCAGACACTACCAGCTTGAGTCAGGGTATTCCCCTCATCAGGCTTTTGCAGAAGCAGATGGAGAAATTAGAGGAGGAGCTAAGATGGAGCGATTCCGCTAAGTATGTGGGACTTGTGGATGGAGCCCTTTATTCGCTTTGCCAGGATTCAAGGGTGGTCAATCTGCTGAAATCAGAGCACTACATTTTGGCCACCGTGCTCGATCCTAGGTTTAAAGCCTACATTGTATCTCCCTTTCCGGCAGACACAAGCGTGCAGAGGTGCAAAGACCTGCTGGTGAGTAAATTGTCAACTCAAGCGGAATGTGACCCGTCAACAGCTCCTCCTTCAATTTCTCCCACCACTGGGGCTGCAAGGAATAGGATAAGATTTCCTTGCCCACCCGCTGGCGGTGATACATGGCAGTGAGGAGCGAAAGCTGACATCTGGTCCGGACTGAAGGACCTGCCAAAAATTAGTGACATGTCTACTGTCACTGCATATGATTCTGTCACCATTGAAAGAATGGTGGAGGATTATATGAGTGACAGCATCCAAGTAGGCATGTCAGACAGTCCGTATGTATACTGGCAGGAAAAAGGGGCAATTTGGATGCCCTTGCACAAACTGGCTTTATTTTACCTAAGTTGCCCCCCCTCCAATGTGTACTCCGAAAGAGTGTTTAGTGCAGCCGGTAACCTTGTCAGCGATCGGCGTAGGAGGTTACTTCCACAAAATGCGGAGAAGATGATGTTCATCAAAATGAATGATAAATTCTTCCAGGAAGACCTTGACCAGCAATTGTGTCCGGAAAGTACACAGGGACCTTTGATGGTGGATTCCAGTTGGGACGAATTAATACTCTGTGAGGAGGGGGATGTACACAGTGAAAGGGGTGAGGAATCGGAGGATGAGGATGAGGTCGACATCTCGCCTCTTTAGAGCCAGTTTGTGCAAGGAGAGATTGATTGCTTCTTTTTTGGTGTGGGCCGAAACAAACCATTCATTTCAGCCACAGTCGTGTGGCAGACCCTGTCACTGAAATGATTGGTTTGTTAAAGTGTGCATGTCCTGTTTATACAACATAAGGGTGGGTGGGAGGGCCCAAGGACAATTCCATCTTGCACCTCTTTTTCTTCTTTGCATCATGTGCTGTTTGGGGACTATTTTTTTAAAGTGCCATCCCATCTTAGACTTCTGTATGTGTCTAGTGGTACTGCCATATAATTCCAGTGATACTGCCGTATATGTCCAGTGGTACTGCCATATAATTCCAGTGATTTTGCCATTTAATTCTAGTGATTTGGACGTATTATTCCAGTGGGAATTGTTTGTGTTGCTTGGCTTAGTCATACAGCTACCTCATTGCACCTCTTCTACATCTTTGCATGAGGTGCTGTTTGAGGCCTAGTTTTTGAAAAGTGCCATCCTGTCTGCCACTGCAGTGCCACTCCTAGATGGGCCAATTGTTTGTGTTGCTAGGCTTAGTCATAGAGCTACCTCATTGCACCTCTTCTAAATCTTTGTGTCATGTGCTGTTTGGGGCCTTTTTTTTTTTATATCTGCCCTCCAGTCTGACACTGCAGTGCCATTCCTAGATAAGCCAGGTGTTTGTGTTGTCCACTTGTGTTGCTTAGCTTAGTCATCCATCAACCTCGGTGCAACCTTTTGGCCTAAAAACAATATTATGAGGTGTTCAGAATAGACTGGAAATGAGTGAAAATGAATGTTACTGAGATTAATAATACCGTAGGATCAAAATTACCCACAAATTCTGTGATTTTAGCTGTTTTTACGTTTTTTTTAAAATCATCCCGATCCAAAACCAAAACCAAAACACGAAAGGATGGTTTTGGCAAAATCAAGCCAAAACCAAAACACGAAAGTGGAATTAGAACCAAAACCAAAACACAAAACACGAAAAGTGCCAGCTGCACATCTCTAATTTAAGTAAAAAAAACTTGTGTCGACCTTTTCTCATGACGACCTAGAACATACCGACCTAGAGTCCCTGTATACCTAGAATCCATGTTGACCTACTTACTGTCGGCCAATAGTGGTTGACCTAGACAGTGTCGACATACTTACTGTTGACCTAACGACCGGATCACCTCAATTATGTGGAGCTATAACAGCACCCAGGCATTATAAAACTGTTAGTTTAAATATAATATAAGAGCACTGGGTTTAAATATAATATACACAATCTAATATACAATCCCCACCCCAGAGCACACTGCTATACTTGCCCTTACTCAGTCAAGTCCTATAGTATAGTAGGGGTGGGCAGGATGACAAGTGGGGGCAGTGATGAAAAGATTTGGAGGTCTGGAGGAGTGGAGTGTACCAGGCCCCGCAAGGCTTAATCTGGCCCTGGTACTAGCCAATCAGCTTCTGCCTTACATGTTATGGGCTGCATTTGAAAAGTGACAGCTAGGAGCTGATTGGTTGTTCCTTTATCTCTCACAATTTTATCTCTCTCCAAGCTTTGATAAATACCCACTTTGAAATAATTACCTTGCAATCTGTAGAATGTGAACAATAAGATCAACTACATAATACTTCAAATATAAATGTTCTGTATGTATTTGTTCTCTCCCGTCCCTTTATACTGTGTATAAACTGTACCTTGAAGTATGACCAATTTTCTGAATAAAAAGCAGGAGAAGGGGGTTACAGAACAAGTGTTGATGATTTAGAAGGTTGCACCTGCTGCACTAGTAATCCCTATTATCAGCAATCCCCCAGGGATTTACATTCTCTTCTGCAGATAGGGGTATCGCACCCTTTACATGAGGCTATCAGAGCATCACACAGCCTGTCTGTGGCTGCACTGACTGAGGAGAGGCGGCTGCAGAGAGAGGGCTGCAGCTGGAGTTACATGGTGTTTGGTACGCTGCCAGCGAAAGGAGGAACTACAATCCCCATGCCTCTATCAGCTGTATAGCTTAGCTCTCACCGCTGGTGTGTGCAGAAACCTCAGCTGTCACAACTGAACAGAAAACAATGCCAGGGGATAAAGAGAATGCATTGAGAATTGCAAAGAGGAGGGCAAGAGCAATGGTTTCATCCAGCCCAGATAAAGTTGTGGGACGACCTCTTTAAAGGATTGCAAGTGAATGAACCCATGTGGGCTTGTGTGGGTACACACAGAGAGTTCGGCGTTGTCTGGATGTGGAATATTAACCCTCTCATTTATATTGGGAACTTTGGAGAGTGAGGAAAAAAAAATAGGAATTTATTTTTGGACTTGTTTTATAATATATACAGATGGCAACATATTATATCCATTATGTTTTGGGGATGATGGTGGCAATAAATGATATACTGGTGGGAGCTCAGGTAAGAACGTGTTAAATTACCAGCATGTATTGAATTCATTTTACATATTATTTATCTTATTACCAGTACTACTGTTATAATTATGTTTTCTTATTATAATAGTATATGTGTAGTTTATACACACACACACACACACACACACACACACACACACACACACACACACACACACACATATATATACACAGTATATTATATATATATATATATATATAGTATGTGTAAATATATATATGTGTGTGTGTGTGTGTGTGTGTGTGTGTGTGTGTGTGTGTGTATATTTTGCTGCCAGCGACTTAGAGAGTATTACTACTACTACTGGTATGAACATGGAAATATCACAAAGTTCAGTGTAGTATGCTACAAATCAGCAAATATTTTTTCTTAATATAAAGTGCATATGATTTGATCAAGTTCCATAACCCTGATACTTTTTACATGCATTGCAGTTATTTTAGCGATGACTCCATAAGGTCATAACATTATAAGGTTTGGGAGTCAGGGTACCCTTACCCAAACTAATTATGGCCACCCCATGCCCCACTGCCCAGTTTTATTATATTCATTGTTTGCTTATAGGAAATCATTTGGTGATTGACAGTTTAGTATAACATAGTAATAAAGCAAGTCTTGAGCTATGACATTTAGTTTATTTTTTATTAAGTGTATATTTGCAGGGGTGGTTTATGCATGTCCTAACCATTCAACTCCACCTAAATTGGTTTATGGGGAATATTTTGTAGTTACTGGTAAATTTCAGACTAACAGTGATAAAACGAGCCTTAAAGTGCCCCCCCCCCCCCCTTCCCCATAGCACGGGGCTCCCTTAGGCATGTGCCTCTATTGTCAAATGGGAAATTCACTGCAGAACAATATTATAATATCACTAATGACTTTTGATCGTAACATTTACTCCCTCACTTGTGATGAATGATGAGCAATTACTTGTGACAGTGCATGAGCAAAACATTACTTTATACTATATACGCTATGATTCTGTTTGTGCCTGCAACATTTCCCGGATTTCATTAGTGTGTTAGTATTTGGCCTTAATTAACTAATTCATTTGTTCATTAACCGTGGTCCTCCTTGATCTATTGATGACATAAAATGCAAATTTTAAAATATACTGCAAAAAATGGCATTCTGTGGAATAAAACAAAAGCAGAATTGGAAGACTTGATTATCAGAAACGCACTCTTCTGCAAAGTGGCCTTGATCTGCACAAAACTGCACTCTTCTTGTGAATTAAGTGACTGAAGTAGTAAACTGTCTAATTGATTGAGAACCCTAACCCTGCAATTCTGCTGAGATACTCAAGGGGGAGCTAGTTTGCTGAAGATGGACATACTGTAGCTATACTGTACATCATTAATTTTATAAAAGGCATTTAATCACCATGACGGTTTAGCTGTACAGTATGCTGCTAGTAAAATATTTTCCTACAGCTCTGTAAATAACGCATTTCTATCCATTGAAGTCTAGCAAACTAATGATATGAAGTATTCGGTATTGTTATTTTTATTTTAATCACATGGAGTAGATGACAATTATTCCATTATTTAGAAAGTAGATACTCCGAACCAGATGTTTTTCTATTGCTTCCTAGAACCAAATCCAGATATCTGTGCGCAAATACTGTAATTGTGACTCTTTCATACAGTAAGTATCATTATAAGTCTATAAGCATCAGCAGCTTAAATGGAAGCAAAGAGCTAGAATAATTTTAGCATTTCACCATTGTACAACATTGGGTAAAGTATTTCTACTGGCATTTTTAAAAAAAAACAATGACCTTTCTAAATGTGTTTTTTCTTATTACATTTCTATAGAATTATGTACAAAAATTTGATTATCCCTCAATAATTTGCCTTGGATTTGCATTCTAATTGCCAATTGCTAGTTAATTTAACTTATTTACAATAAATTACTTGAGATGTGCAGACACAATTGAATTTTGACTTGTGAATGAAGTATTTTGATATAGAGGATACAGTATATTGCTTATTTATATTGATACGTAAAATCCCTAGCACTAAAACTTCTATAGAGCTGTGTAGGTAAGTGGCGATCTAGTTACCTTTAAAATGTAAGTAGCAAAATGATTGCATTGATATATCTTTCTTACTCATAATATAAGTACAATTGGGATGACATTTCTAATTTAATACTAACATTTCAACAGAACATCTAAAAAAAAGTTACGTTTATCTAGACTTGCAGGACAAGTTTCCAGTTGTACGTTGCATTGTGAAGCAGGGATGTGGGCACCGCCATCTTGCTCTGAGTCAGCTGACCACGATACTTCCAGTCCAAGGGGGTCATTCCGAGTTGATCGCATGTAGCAACTTTTTGCTGCTGCTGCGATCAACTAGACGCCGCCTATGGGGGAGTATATTTTAGCATAGCAGGGCTGCGATCGCTTGTGCAGCCCTGCTATGCTAAAAAAGTTTTGAGCAAAACAAGACCAGGGTATTAGCTACTTACCCTGTGTGACGGATCCAGCGATGAAGGTGCCGGGATTGACATCAGACATCCGCCCTCCAAATGCCTGGATCCGCCTGCGTGCGCCTCACCATGCCTTGGAAACGGTGAGTAGACGCCCCGGAACACCTCCTCCCTGCCGTTCTTCTTGCGATCGCGCCTGCAATCACTTTCTTATTTGTTCTGGCTGCTGCGCAATGACGCGCATGCGCATTGTGGGTGCCGTGCAGCTGCAGTTCCGACCTGTTCGACTGCAGCGAAGAACTGCTACGTGCGAACGGGTCGGAATGACCCCCCAAGTACAGCTTTACTGCTCATGACTGCTTCTGCCAATCAGCAGCCAGGGTTTCCTATTTAAAGCCCTGTAGGTGCATCATACATTGCCAGTGTAACACCTCATGATTCCTTATGTGTGAAATGTTGCCGATAGTATGTGACTAGTCTCGTCTGTTAATCTAGTACAGTGGTCTCCAACCTTAACTGGGGTGTGAGCTACTTTCAGAAAATAAAACCTCTGAAGGAGCTACCCCCTCCCCCCAATGCACGTGCATTCCGTCTAAAGTGGGTGTGGCCTCACAAAAGTGGGTGTGGCCTCACAACTACAAGTAATGCCCCACCCGCGTATTGCCAGATACACAAATAATGTTCCTGAGCATTGCCAGATACACAAATAATGCCCCCAGCAGTGCCAGATACACAAATAATGCCCCCAGCAGTGCCAGATACACAAATAATGCCCCCAGCAGTGCCAGATACACAAATAATGCCCCCAGCAGTGCCAGATACACAAATAATGCCACCCAGCAGTGCCAGATACACAAATAATGCCCCCAGCAGTGCCAGATACACAAATAATGCCACCCAGCAGTGCCAGATACACAAATAATGCCCCCAGCAGTGCCAGATACACAAATAATGCCACCCAGCAGTGCCAGATACACAAATAATGCCCCCAGCAGTGCCAGATACACAAATAATGCACCCCAGCAGTGCCAGATACAATGCCCCCCCAGTGCCAGATACAATTCCCCCCGCAGTGCCATTTAAAATGCCCCCCGCAGTGTCCGATACAGTGCCCCACACAGTGCTAACCCTTGCTGGCTTCTTCTACTGCCGCCGGTGCTGCTCCTCCTGTATGAGGGACGGAAGCAGAGGAGAGCACAGCGCGAGCCTCTCCTGTGAAGTCCGGAGAGCAGCTGCGGTGAGGGTGACAGAATCTCCGGCGGCGGCAGGCATTTAAAATATGGTGCCGGTAAGTGAGCCAATCAGGTGCCGCCACTGCCGGTCCACGAGCTCTGATTGGCTGACGGCCGGCACCATATTAAAAATGAAGAGAGGAGGAGTGCCAGTGACTGCCCAAGCCCGTGCGCTCTGTGAGCTACCGAAAATACTACGGCGAGCTACGGGTTGGAGATTACTGATCTAGTACATTCAAATATTGCTTCTGTCTATTTTGCATTGCAAGTATCAAGTATTGTTCACGTTTATTATTCATTAAAGCTATCAATGCTCCTGGTTATACAGTACTACTTTACAAGTATCAAGTTTATTCCTGATTACGCTATCATTTCATATCTTTGTAACTGGTCGCTCCGCTTTCTCTATATTATCTTATTCACCTGCTAAAATAGAGATTGCTGCGGTGTCTCATCACCTGGATCTTGTATCAATAAACATTCTGTGTTATGAATTTAAACCTGCTCAGACCTCCTACTTTTCTTCATACGTTCTCCAGCTGTTCTGAATATAGTCGAGTCCAAATCTATCTCAGATCCTGACAAACAGAGTATCTGTGATCAGGAGCGGATTGGGATCGAACACCAGCCTGGGAAATTTATGGAAGCCTTATATGTTTCAAAGTACAAGGAGGGGGAGCACACACTACATAAAGTACAGAACAGGGAGGGAGCACACGCTACATACAGCACAGTACAGGGAGGGGAAGCACACACTACATACAGCATAGAACAGGGAGGGAGCACACGCTACATACAGCACAGTACAGGGAGGGGAAGCACACACTACATACAGCACAGAACAGGGAGGGAGCACACGCTACATACAGCACAGTACAGGGAGGGAGCACACACTACATACAGCACAGTACAGGGAGTGAGCACACACTACATACAGCACAGTACGGGGAGGGGGAGTACACACTACATACAGCACAGTACAGGGAGGGAGCACACACTACATACAGCACAGTACAGGGAGGGAGCACACACTACATACAGCACAGTACAGGGAGGGAGCACACACTACATACAGCACAGTACAGGGAGGGAGCACACACTACATACAGCACAGTACAGGGAGTGAGCACACACTACATACAGCACAGTACAGGGAGGGGGAGCACACACTACATACAGCACAGTACAGGGAGGGAGCACACACTACATACAGCACAGTATAGGGAGGGAGCACACACTACATACAGCACAGTACAGGGAGGGAGCACACACTACATACAGCACAGTACAGGGAGGGAGCACACCCTCCATACAGCACAGTACAGGGAGGGGGAGTACACACTACATACAGCACAGTACAGGGAGGGAGCACACACTACATACAGCACAGTACAAGGAGGGAGCACACACTACATACAGTACAGTACAGGGAGGGAGCACACACTACATACAGCACAGTACAGGGAGGGAGCACACACTACATACAGCACAGTACAGGGAGGGAGCACACACTACATACAGCACAGTACAGGGAGTGAGCACACACTACATACAGTATAGGGAGGCGGAGCACCCACTACATACAGCACAGTACAGGGAGGGAGCACACACTACATACAGCACAGTACAGGGAGGGAGCACACACTACATACAGTACAGGGAGGGAGCACACACTACATACAGTACAGGGAGGGAGCACACACTACATACAGCACAGTACGGGGAGGGAGCACACACTACATACAGCACAGTACAGGGAGAGAGCACACACTACATACAGCACAGTACAGTACAGGGAGGGAGCACACACTACATACAGCACAGTACAGGGAGGGAGCACACACTACATACAGCACAGTACAGGGAGGGGGAGCACACACTACATACAGCACAGGTCAGGGAGGGAGCACACACTACATACAGCACAGTGCAGGGAGGAGGAGCACACATTGCATACAGCACAGTACAGGGAGGGAGCACACACTACATACCGCACAAGACAGGGAGGGGGAGCACACACTACATACAGCACAGTACAGGGAGGAGGAGCACACACTACATACAGCACAGTACAGGGAAGGAACATACACTACATTTAGCACAGTACAGGGAGGGAGCACACACTACATACAGCACAGTACAGGGAGGGGGAGCACACACTACATACAGCACAGTACAGGGAGGGAGCACACACTACATACAGCACAGTACAGGGAGGGAGAACACACTACATACAGCACAGTACAGAGAGGGAGCACACACTACATACAGCACAGTACAGGGAGGGAGCACAAACTACATACAGCACAGTACAGGGAGGGGGAGCACGCACTACATACAGCACAGTACAGGGAGGGAGCACACACTACATACAGCACAGTACAGGGAGGGAGCACACACTACATACAGCACAGTACAGGGAGGGAGCACACACTACATACAGCACAGTACAGGGAGGGACAACACACTACATACAGCACAGTACAGAGAGGGAGCACACACTACATACAGCACAGTACAGGGAGGGAGCACACACTACATACAGCACAGTACAGGGAGGGAGCACACACTACATACAGCACAGTAATGGGAGGGGGAGCACACACTACATACAGCACAGTACAGGGAGGGAGCACACACTACATACAGCACAGTACAGGGAGGGAGCACACACTACATACAACACAGTACAGGGAGGGAGCACACACTACATACAGCACATTACAGGGAGGGAGCACACACTACATACAACACAGTACAGGGAGGGGGAGCACACACTACATACAGCACAGTACAGGGAGGGAGCACACACTACATACAGTACAGGGAGGGAGCACACACTACATACAGCACAGTACAGGGAGTGAGCACACATTACATACAGTACAGGGAGGGAGCACACACTACATACAGCACAGTACAAGGAGGGAGCACACACTACATACAGCACAGTACAGGGAGGGAGCACACACTACATACAGCACAGTACAGGGAGGGAGCACACACTACATACAGCACAGAACAGGGAGGGAGCACACACTACATACAGCACAGTACAGGGAGGGAGCACACACTACATACAGCACAGTACAGGGAGGGAGCACACACTACATACAGCACAGTACAGGGAGGTAGCGCACACTACATACAGCACAGAACAGGGAGGAAGCACACACTACATACAGCACAGTACAGGGAGGAAGCACACACTACATACAGCACAGTACAGGGAGGGAGCACACACTACATAGAGCACAGTACAGAGAGGGAGCACACACTACATACAGCACAGTACAGGGAGGAGGAGCACACACTACATACAGCACAGTACAGGGAGGGAGCACACACTACATACAGCACAGTACAGGGAGGGGAAGCACACACTACATACAGCACAGAACAGGGAGGGAGCACACGCTACATACAGCACAGTACAGGGAGGGAGCACACACTACATACAGCACAGTACAGGGAGTGAGCACACACTACATACAGCACAGTACGGGGAGGGGGAGTACACACTACATACAGCACAGTACAGGGAGGGAGCACACACTACATACAGCACAGTACAGGGAGGGAGCACACACTACATACAGCACAGTACAGGGAGGGAGCACACACTACATACAGCACAGTACAGGGAGGGAGCACACACTACATACAGCACAGTACAGGGAGTGAGCACACACTACATACAGCACAGTACAGGGAGGGGGAGCACACACTACATACAGCACAGTACAGGGAGGGAGCACACACTACATACAGCACAGTATAGGGAGGGAGCACACACTACATACAGCACAGTACAGGGAGGAAGCACACACTACATACAGCACAGTACAGGGAGGGGGAGCACACACTACATACAGCACAGTACAGGGAGGGAGCACACACTACATACAGCACAGTACAGGGATGGAGCACAAACTACATACAGCACAGTACAGGGAGGAAGCACACACTACATACAGCACAGTACAGGGAAGGAGCACACACTACATACAGCACAGTACAGGGAGGGAGCACACACTACATACAGCACAGTACAGGGAGGGGGAGCACACACTACATACAGCACAGTACAGGGAGGGATCACACCCTCCATACAGCACAGTACAGGGAGGGGGAGCACACAATACATACAGCACAGTACAGGGAGGGAGCACACACTACATACAGCACAGTACAGGGAGGGAGCACACACTACATACAGCACAGTACAGGGAGGGAGCACACACTACATACAGCACAGTACAGGGAGGGAGCAAACACTACACACAGCACAGTACAGGGAGGGAGCACACACTACATACAACACAGTACAGGGAGGGGGAGCACACACTACATACAGCACAGTACAGGGAGGGAGCACACACTACATACATCACAAAACAGGGAGGGAGCAACACACTACATACAGCACAGTACAGGGAGGGAGCACACTACATACAGCACAGTACAGGGAGGGAGCACACACTACATACAGCACAGTACAGGGAGCACACACTACATACAGCACAGTACAGGGAGGGAGCACACACTACATACAGCACAGTACAGGGAGGGAGCACACACTACATACAGCACAGTACAGGGAGGGAGCACACACTACATACAGCACAGTACAGGGAGGGAGCACACACTACATACAGCACAGTACAGGGAGGGAGCACACACTACACACAGCATAGTACAGGGAGGAGGAGCACACACTACATTTAGCACAGTACAGGGAGGGAGCACACACTACATACAGCACAGAACAGGGAGGGAGCACACACTGCATACAGCACAGTACAGGGAGGGGGAGCACACACTACATACAGCACAGTACAGGGAGGGGGAGTACACACTACATACAGCACAGTACAGGGAGGGAGCACACACTACAAACAGCACAGTACAAGGAGGGAGCACACACTACATACAGCACAGTACAGGGAGGGAGCACACACTACATACAGCACAGTACAAGGAGGGGGAGCACACACTACATACAGCACAGTACAGGGAGGGAGCACGCACTACATACAGCACAGTACAGGGAGGGAGCACACACTACATACAGCACAGTACAGAGAGGGAGCACACACTACATACAACACAGTACAGGGAGGGAGCACACACTACATATAGCACAGTACAAGGAGGGAGCACACACTATATACAGCACAGTACAGGGAGGGAGCACACACTACATACAGCACAGTACAGGGAGGGAGAGCACACACTACATACAGCACAGTACAGGGAGGGAGCACACACTACATACAGCACAGTACAGGGAGGGAGCACACACTACATACAGCACAGTACAGGGAGGGGGAGCACACACTACATACAGCACAGTACAGGGAGGGATCACACCCTCCATACAGCACAGTACAGGGAGGGGGAGCACACACTACATACAGCACAGTACAGGGAGGGAGCACACACTACATACAGCACAGTACAGGGAGGGAGCACACACTACATACAGCACAGTACAGGGAGGGAGCACACACTACATACAGCACAGTACAGGGAGGGAGCAAACACTACACACAACACAGTACAGGGAGGGAGCACACACTACATACAACACAGTACAGGGAGGGGGAGTACACACTACATACAGCACAGTACAGGGAGGGAGCACACACTACATACATCACAATACAGGGAGGGAGCAACACACTACATACATCACAGTACAGGGAGGGAGCACACACTACATACAGCACAGTACAGGGAGGGAGCACACACTACATACAGCACAGTACAGGGAGCACACACTACATACAGCACAGTACAGGGAGGGAGCACACACTACATACAGCACAGTACAGGGAGGGAGCACACACTACATACAGCACAGTACAGGGAGGGAGCACACACTACATACAGCACAGTACAGGGAGGGAGCACACACTACATACAGCACAGTACAGGGAGGGAGCACACACTACATACAGCACAGTACAGGGAGGGAGAGCACACACTACATACAGCACAGTACAGGGAGGGAGCACACACTACATACAACACAGTACAGGGAGGGGGAGCACACACTACATACAGCACAGTACAGGGAGGGAGCACACACTACATACATCACAATACAGGGAGGGAGCAACACACTACATACATCACAGTACAGGGAGGGAGCACACACTACATACAGCACAGTACAGGGAGGGAGCACACACTACATACAGCACAGTACAGGGAGCACACACTACATACAGCACAGTACAGGGAGGGAGCACACACTACATACAGCACAGTACAGGGAGGGAGCACACACTACATACAGCACAGTACAGGGAGGGAGCACACACTACATACAGCACAGTACAGGGAGGGAGCACACACTACATACAGCACAGTACAGGGAGGGAGCACACACTACATTTAGCACAGTACAGGGAGGGAGCACACACTACATACAGCACAGTACAGAAAGGGGGAGCACACACTACATACAGCACAGTACAGGGAGGGAGCACACCCTCCATACAGCACAGTACAGGGAGGGTGAGTACACACTACATACAGCACAGTACAGGGAGGGAGCACACACTACAAACAGCACAGTACAAGGAGGGAGCACACACTACATACAGCACAGTACAGGGAGGGAGCACACACTACATACAGCACAGTACAGGGAGGGGGAGCACACACTACATACAGCACAGTACAGGGAGGGGGAGCACACACTACATGCAGCACAGTACAGGGAGGGGGCACGCACTACATACAGCACAGTACAGGGAGGGAGCACACACTACATACAGCACAGTACAGAGAGGGAGCACACACTACATACAACACAGTACAGGGAGGGAGCACACACTACATACAGCACAGTACAGGGAGGGAGAGCACACATTACATACAGCACAGTACAGGGAGGGAGAGCACACACTACATACAGCACAGTACAGGGAGGGAGCACACACTACATACAGCACAGTACAGGGAGGGAGCACACACTACATACAGCACAGTACAGGGAGGGAGCACACACTACATACAGCACAGTACAGGGAGGGGGAGCACACACTACATACAGCACAGAACAGGGATGAAGCACACACTACATTAAGCACAGTACAGGGAGGGAGCACACACTACATACAGCACAGTACAGGGAGGGAGCACACACTACATACAGCTCAGTACAGGGAGGGAGCACACACTACATACAGCACAGTACAGGGAGGGAGCACACACTACATACAGCACAGTACAGGGAGGGAGCACACACTACATACAGCACAGTACAGGGAGGGAGCACGCACTACATACAGCACAGTACAGGGAGGGGGAGCACGCACTACATACAGCACAGTACAGGGAGGGAGCACGCACTACATACAGCACAGTACAGGGAGGGGGAGCACGCACTACATACAGCACAGTACAGGGAGGGAGCACACACTACATACAGCACAGTACAGGGAGGGAGCATGCACTACATACAGCACAGTACAGGGAGGGGGAGCACGCACTACATACAGCACAGTACAGGGAGGGAGCACACACTACATACATCACAATACAGGGATGGAGCACAAACTACATACAGCACAGTACAGGGAGGGGGAGCACACACTACATACAGCACAGTACAGGGAGGGAGCACACACTACATACAGCACAGTACAGGGATGGAGCACAAACTACATACAGCACAGTACAGGGAGGAAGCACACACTACATACAGCACAGTACAGGGAGGGAGCACACACTACATACAGCACAGTACAGGGAGGGAGCACACACTACATACAGCACAGTACAGGGAGGGATCACACCCTCCATACAGCACAGTACAGGGAGGGGGAGCACACACTACATACAGCACAGTACACGGAGGGAGCACACACTACATACAGCACAGTACAGGGAGGGAGCACACACTACATACAGCACAGTACAGGGAGGGAGCACACACTACATACAGCACAGTACAGGGAGGGAGCAAACACTACACACAGCACAGTACAGGGAGGGAGCACACACTACATACAACACAGTACAGGGAGGGGGAGCACACACTACATACAGCACAGTACAGGGAGGGAGCACACACTACATACATCACAATACAGGGAGGGAGCAACACACTACATACAGCACAGTACAGGGAGGGAGCACACACTACATACAGCACAGTACAGGGAGGGAGCACACACTACATACAGCACAGTACAGGGAGCACACACTACATACAGCACAGTACAGGGAGGGAGCACACACTACATACAGCACAGTACAGGGAAGGAGCACACACTACATACAGCACAGTACAGGGAGGGAGCACACACTACATACAGCACAGTACAGGGAGGGAGCACACACTACATACAGCACAGTACAGGGAGGGAGCACACACTACATACAGCACAGTACAGGGAGGGAGCACACACTACATTTAGCACAGTACAGGGAGGGAGCACACACTACATACAGCACAGAACAGGGAGGGAGCACACACTGCATACAGCACAGTACAGGGAGGGGGAGCACACACTACATACAGCACAGTACAGGGAGGGAGCACACCCTCCATACAGCACAGTACAGGGAGGGGGAGTACACACTACATACAGCACAGTCAGCGAGGGAGCACACACTACAAACAGCACAGTACAAGGAGGGAGCACACAATACATACAGCACAGTACAGGGAGGGAGCACACACTACATACAGCACAGTACAGGGAGGGGGAGCACACACTACATACAGCACAGTACAGGGATGGAGCACGCACTACATACAGCACAGTACAGGGAGGGAGCACGCACTACATACAGCACAGTACAGGGAGGGAGCACACACTACATACAGCACAGTACAGAGAGGGAGCACACACTACATACAACACAGTACAGGGAGGGAGCACACACTACATACAGCACAGTACAGGGAGGGAGCACACACTACAAACAGCACAGTACAGGGAGGGAGAGCACACACTACATACAGCACAGTACAGGGAGGGAGCACACACTACATACAGCACAGTACAGGGAGGGAGCACACACTACATACAGCACAGTACAGTGAGGGAGCACACACTACATACAGCACAGTACAGGGAGGGAGCACACACTACATACAGCACAGTACAGGGAGGGGGAGCACACACTACATACAGCACAGAACAGGGATGAAGCACACACTACATAAAGCACAGTACAGGGAGGGAGCACACACTACATACAGCACAGTACAGGGAGGGAGCACACACTACATACAGCACAGTACAGGGAGGGAGCACACACTACATACAGCTCAGTACAGGGAGGGAGCACACACTACATACAGCACAGTACAGGGAGGGAGCACACACTACATACAGCACAGTACAGGGAGGGAGCACACACTACATACAGCACAGTACAGGGAGGGAGCACGCACTACATACAGCACAGTACAGGGAGGGAGCACACACTACATACAGCACAGTACAGAGAGGGAGCACACACTACATACAACACAGTACAGGGAGGGAGCACACACTACATATAGCACAGTACAAGGAGGGAGCACACACTATATACAGCACAGTACAGGGAGGGAGCACACACTACATACAGCACAGTACAGGGAGGGAGCACACACTACATACAGCACAGTACAGGGAGGGGGAGCACACACTACATACAGCACAGAACAGGGATGAAGCACACACTACATAAAGCACAGTACAGGGAGGGAGCACACACTACATACAGCACAGTACAGGGAGGGAGCACACACTACATACAGCACAGTACAGGGAGGGAGCACACACTACATACACCACAGTACAGGGAGGGAGCACACAGTACATACAGCACAGTACAGGGAGGGAGCACACACTACATACAGCACAGTACAAGGAGGGGGAGCACACACTACATACAGCACAGTACAGGGAGGGAGCACGCACTACATACAGCACAGTACAGGGAGAAAGCACACACTACATACAGCACAGTACAGAGAGGGAGCACACACTACATACAACACAGTACAGGGAGGGAGCACACACTACATATAGCACAGTACAAGGAGGGAGCACACACTATATACAGCACAGTACAGGGAGGGAGCACACACTACATACAGCACAGTACAGGGAGGGAGAGCACACACTACATACAGCACAGTACAGGGAGGGAGCACACACTACATACAGCACAGTACAGGGAGGGAGCACACACTACATACAGCACAGTACAGGGAGGGGGAGCACACACTACATACAGCACAGTACAGGGAGGGATCACACCCTCCATACAGCACAGTACAGGGAGGGGGAGCACACACTACATACAGCACAGTACAGGGAGGGAGCACACACTACATACAGCACAGTACAGGGAGGGAGCACACACTACATACAGCACAGTACAGGGAGGGAGCACACACTACATACAGCACAGTACAGGGAGGGAGCAAACACTACACACAACACAGTACAGGGAGGGAGCACACACTACATACAACACAGTACAGGGAGGGGGAGCACACACTACATACAGCACAGTACAGGGAGGGAGCACACACTACATACATCACAATACAAGGAGGGAGCAACACACTACATACATCACAGTACAGGGAGGGAGCACACACTACATACAGCACAGTACAGGGAGGGAGCACACACTACATACAGCACAGTACAGGGAGCACACACTACATACAGCACAGTACAGGGAGGGAGCACACACTACATACAGCACAGTACAGGGAGGGAGCACACACTACATACAGCACAGTACAGGGAGGGAGCACACACTACATACAGCACAGTACAGGGAGGGAGCACACACTACATACAGCACAGTACAGGGAGGGAGCACACACTACATTTAGCATAGTACAGGGAGGGAGCACACACTACATACAGCACAGAACAGGGAGGGAGCACTCACTGCATACAGCACAGTACAGGGAGGGGGAGCACACACTACATACAGCACAGTACAGGGAGGGAGCACACCCTCCATACAGCACAGTACAGGGAGGGGGAGTACACACTACATACAGCACAGTACAGGGAGGGAGCACACACTACAAACAGCACAGTACAAGGAGGGAGCACACACTACATACAGCACAGTACAGGGAGGGAGCACGCACTACATACAGCACAGTACAGGGAGGGGGAGCACACACTACATGCAGCACAGTACAGGGAGGGGGAGCACACACTACATGCAGCACAGTACAGGGAGGGGGCACGCACTACATACAGCACAGTACAGGGAGGGAGCACACACTACATACAGCACAGTACAGAGAGGGAGCACACACTACATACAACACAGTACAGGGAGGGAGCACACACTACATACAGCACAGTACAGGGAGGGAGAGCACACATTACATACAGCACAGTACAGGGAGGGAGAGCACACACTACATACAGCACAGTACAGGGAGGGAGCACACACTACATACAGCACAGTACAGGGAGGGAGCACACACTACATACAGCACAGTACAGGGAGGGAGCACACACTACATACAGCACAGTACAGGGAGTGGGAGCACACACTACATACAGCACAGAACAGGGATGAAGCACACACTACATAAAGCACAGTACAGGGAGGGAGCACACACTACATACAGCACAGTACAGGGAAGGAGCACACACTACATACAGCTCAGTACAGGGAGGGAGCACACACTACATACAGCACAGTACAGGGAGGGAGCACACACTACATACAGCACAGTACAGGGAGGGAGCACACACTACATACAGCACAGTACAGGGGGTGAGCACGCACTACATACAGCACAGTACAGGGAGGGGGAGCACGCACTACATACAGCACAGTACAGGGAGGGAGCACGCACTACATACAGCACAGTACAGGGAGGGGGAGCACGCACTACATACAGCACAGTACAGGGAGGGAGCACACACTACATACAGCACAGTACAGGGAGGGAGCACGCACTACATACAGCACAGTACAGGGAGGGGGAGCACGCACTACATACAGCACAGTACAGGGAGGGAGCACGCACTACATACAGCACAGTACAGGGAGGGGGAGAACACACTACATACAGCACAGTACAGGGAGGGAGCACACACTACATACAGCACAGTACAGGGAGGGAGCACACACTACATACAGCACAGTACAGGGAGGAGGAACACACTACATACAGCACAGTACAGGGAGGGAGCACACACTACATACAGCACAGTACAGGGAGGGAGCACACACTACATACAGCACAGTACAGGGAGGGAGCACACACTACATACAGCACAGTAAAGGGAGGGAGCACACACTACATTTAGCACAGTACAGGGAGGGAGCACACACTACATACAGCACAGAAAAGGGAGGGAGCACACACTGCATACAGCACAGTACAGGGAGGGGGAGCACACACTACATTCAGCACAGTACAGGGAGGGGGAGCACACACTACATACAGCACAGTACAGGGAGGGGGAGCACACACTACATACAGCACAGTACAGGGAAGGAGCACACACTACATTTAGCACAGTACAGGGAGGGAGCACACACTACATACAGCACAGTACAGGGAGGGAGCACACACTACATACAGCACAGTACAGGGAGGGAGAACTCACTACATACAGCACAGTACAGAGAGGGAGCACACACTACATACAGCACAGTACAGGGAGGGAGCACACACTACATACAGCACAGTACAGGGAGGGAGCACACACTACATACAGCACAGTACAGGGAGGGAGCACACACTACATACAGCACAGTACAGGGAGGGAGCACACACTACACACAGCACAGTACAGGGAGGGAGCACACACTACATACAACACAGTACAGGGAGGGGGAGCACACACTACATACAGCACAGTACAGGGAGGGAGCACACACTACATACATCACAATACAGGGATGGAGCACAAACTACATACAGCACAGTACAGGGAGGGGGAGCACACACTACATACAGCACAGTACAGGGAGGGAGCACACACTACATACAGCACAGTACAGGGATGGAGCACAAACTACATACAGCACAGTACAGGGAGGAAGCACACACTACATACAGCACAGTACAGGGAGGGAGCACACACTACATACAGCACAGTACAGGGTGGGAGCACACACTACATACAGCACAGTACAGGGAGGGGGAGCACACACTACATACAGCACAGTACAGGGAGGGATCACACCTCCATACAGCACAGTACAGGGAGGGGGAGCACACACTACATACAGCACAGTACACGGAGGGAGCACACACTAACTACAGCACAGTACAGGGAGGGAGCACACACTACATACAGCACAGTACAGGGAGGGAGCACACACTACATACAGCACAGTACAGGGAGGGAGCAAACACTACACACAGCACAGTACAGGGAGGGAGCACACACTACATACAACACAGTACAGGGAGGGGGAGCACACACTACATACAGCACAGTACAGGGAGGGAGCACACACTACATACATCACAATACAGGGAGGGAGCAACACACTACATACAGCACAGTACAGGGAGGGAGCACACACTACATACAGCACAGTACAGGGAGGGAGCACACACTACATACAGCACAGTACAGGGAGCACACACTACATACAGCACAGTACAGGGAGGGAGCACACACTACATACAGCACAGTACAGGGAAGGAGCACACACTACATACAGCACAGTACAGGGAGGGAGCACACACTACATACAGCACAGTACAGGGAGGGAGCACACACTACTTACAGCACAGTACAGGGAGGGAGCACACACTACATACAGCACAGTACAGGGAGGGAGCACACACTACATTTAGCACAGTACAGGGAGGGAGCACACACTACATACAGCACAGAACAGGGAGGGAGCACACACTGCATACAGCACAGTACAGGGAGGGGGAGCACACACTACATACAGCACAGTACAGGGAGGGAGCACACCCTCCATACAGCACAGTACAGGGAGGGGGAGTACACACTACATACAGCACAGTACAGGGAGGGAGCACACACTACAAACAGCACTGTACAAGGAGGGAGCACACAATACATACAGCACAGTACAGGGAGGGAGCACACACTACATACAGCACAGTACAGGGAGGGGGAGCACACACTACATACAGCACAGTACAGGGAGGGAGCACGCACTACATACAGCACAGTACAGGGAGGGAGCACGCACTACATACAGCACAGTACAGGGAGGGAGCACACACTACATACAGCACAGTACAGAGAGGGAGCACACACTACATACAACACAGTACAGGGAGGGAGCACACACTACATACAGCACAGTACAGGGAGGGAGCACACACTACATACAGCACAGTACAGGGAGGGAGCACACACTACATACAGCACAGTACAGGGAGGGAGAGCACACACTACATACAGCACAGTACAGGGAGGGAGCACACACTACATACAGCACAGTACAGGGAGGGAGCACACACTACATACAGCACAGTACAGGGAGGGAGCACACACTACATACAGCACAGTACAGGGAGGGAGCACACACTACATACAGCACAGTACAGGGAGGGGGAGCACACACTACATACAGCACAGAACAGGGATGAAGCACACACTACATAAAGCACAGTACAGGGAGGGAGCACACACTACATACAGCACAGTACAGGGAGGGAGCACACACTACATACAGCACAGTACAGGGAGGGAGCACACACTACATACAGCTCAGTACAGGGAGGGAGCACACACTACATACAGCACAGTACAGGGAGGGAGCACACACTACATACAGCACAGTACAGGGAGGGAGCACACACTACATACAGCACAGTACAGGGAGGGAGCACGCACTACATACAGCACAGTACAGGGAGGGCGAGCGCGCACTACATACAGCACAGAACAGGGAGGGAGCACGCACTACATACAGCACAGTACAGGGAGGGGGAGCACACACTACATACAGCACAGTACAGGGAGGGAGCACACACTACATACAGCACAGTACAGGGAGGGAGCACACACTACATACAGCACAGTACAGGGAGGGGAAGCACGCACTACATACAGCACAGTACAGGGAGGGAGCACGCACTACATACAGCACAGTACAGGGAGGGAGCACACACTACATACAGCACAGTACAGGGAGGGAGCACACACTACATACAGCACAGTACAGGGAGGGAGCACACACTACATACACCACAGTACAGGGAGGGAGCACACACTACATACAGCACAGTATAGGGAGGGAGCACACACTACATACAGCACAGTACAGGGAGGGAGCACACACTACATACAGCACAGTACAGGGAGGGAGCACGCACTACATACAGCACAGTACAGGGAGGGAGCACACACTACATACAGCACAGTACAAGGAGGGAGAGCACACTACATACAGCACAGTACAGGGAGGGAGCACGCACTACATACACAGAGACGGCCCTAGCCAATATGATGCCCTAGGCAAGATTTTGTCTGGTGCCCCCTAGCACCACCGCTGGTTCCGCCTCTGACCTTCCACCTCTTTCCCAGTACCATCACCCCTCACCCATAGCAGTCCTTATTTTGGTGTTTGTACCCCCTATATTTGAAATAGGAACAGTTCGCACATTTGGCGCACAGCCCAAAAAGGGGGGTGTTTGCTGGCAAGGGGCATGGCCACACAATAACCCCAATACCAATTACGCCACACAGTACTGCAACTTTATTCATATTTGATCATGTGATAGTGTCTATAATTTATATTACATCCCACAGTAGTATCACTTTACCTTGTTAACGTTACTCCTCACAGTAGAGCCCCTTATTCACATTACATCACACTGAATTGCTCCTTATTCACATTACACCACACCCTATTGCTCTTTATTCACATTAGACGACACAGTAGTGCCCTTTCTATACGCAACGCCACATAGTAGAGCACCTGAGCACCTTATACACATAATGCCACACATTAGTAATGCATTTATACACATTCCACACTATAATGCCCCTTACACATATGAGACACCTTATTACTGTCCTTATAAAAATAATGCGCCTTACACATTATGACAACCTTTATTAATACCCTTTTACACATAATGGGGCAGATGTATTAACCTGGAGAAGGCATAAGGAAGTGATAAACCAGTGATATGTGCAAGGTGATAAAGGCACCAGCCAATCAGCTCCAATATGTAAATTAACAGTTAGGAGCTGATTGGCTGGTGCCTTTATCACCTTGCACATATCACTGGTTTATCACTTCCTTATGCCTTCTCCAGGTTAATACATCTGCCCCAATGTCCCTTACACATATGCCGCACATTAATGCCCTTATACACATAATGACACACAGTGCCCCTACACATTTGCTGCACATTATTAGTGCCCCTATACACATAATGACATACATACAGTAGTACCCTGTTTTACATATGCCGCACATTATTAATGCCCTTATACAGATAATGACACACATAGTGCCCCTTACACATATGTTGCCCAATATTTATTCATTTTACATGACACACATAATGCTCCTTACACATATTCCGAACACTTCTCCACAACCAACCTACTCACATACACACAACACTCACACTGCCACTAACACTGTGACATCTGCCTCTGCTTGGATACAGATGTGTCCTCATAAATCTTGCCTCAATGCTAACGTCGGCCACACCTTTTTTATTTTATTTTTATGAAATTGCATCTTATTTGCATTGTGGCTAGGATGCACAAGCAGCTTCTGATGATTAAAATGATATGCTGCATGCCTATATACTGTGTGAGACTGTGGCTGTATCTGCATATGAAATGCTACACACAGAATATAGGCATGCATATCATTTTAATCAGCAGAAGCTGCTGATGCCCCTAGGCATATCAAATGCCCTAGGCAATTGCCTAGTTTGCTTATGCCTATGGCCGGCTCTGTACATACAGCACAGTACAGGGAGGGAGCACACACTACATACAGCACAGTACAGGGAGGGAGCACACACTACATACAGCACAGTACAGGGAGGGAGCGCACACTACATACAGCACAGTACAGGGAGGGAGCTCACACAAGTTGTGAAACACAGACACAGGGTGCCAGCGCAGCGAAATCTGTACCAGTGGCCAATCCACCCTTGATTACATACATAGCCACCATATTATTAAAGGAATAGCACCACATTACACAGATAGCACCACATTACACATATAGCACCACATTACATGTATAGCACCACATTACACGTATAGCACCACATTATACAAATAACACAACATAACACAAAGAGCACCACATTACACATATAGCACCTCATTACATGTTTAGCGCCACACTACACGTATAGCACCGCATTATACAAATAGCACCGCATTACATACATAGCCACCACATTACATACGTAGCCACCACAATACATACGTAGCCACCACACTACATACGTAGCCACCACATTACATACGTAGCCACCACATTACATACGTAGCCACCACATTACACACATAGCCACCGCATTACATACATAGCCACCGCATTACATACGTAGCCACCACATTACATAAGTAGCCACCGCATTACATATATAGCCATCGTATTACATAAATAGGCCCATCATCATGGACAGACATTGGGCAGCTATAGGGCTGAAGGACTTTGCTGAAGAGATTGTCCCGGGGCTGGCTGTGAGTGCAGCCTGATCAGCTGGCATCCTGAGAACAAGGTACATCCTGCTCCTGTCCAGTCCCCAAACCATACACTGTGACCGGGGACGCCCTATCCTTTACACCATCATGATAATGCAAATAATGTAATTAAAAATAACCTCTCTGCCAGGTCCCCTTCAGTGCTCAGTCGCCGCTCTGGCCAGTCCAGTGAGAGTGCGGGAGCTAAGGTGGCGGTGGGTATTGAAAACCCAGCTCCGATCATCGCTATGCTGCTGCTCCCGGGCTCATTGAACAGACCTTTGGCCGGGGCCAGAGAGAGAATGCCGCTGGGCTGGTTAACTTTCTCCAGGTCCCCCGTTGGTAGAACAGCTTCACCACTTTTCACGGCTAGCAGCACTCGGAAGTCCGTTCCAGCCTAACTTCTGGATTGTGTTCCAATGAACCTCAAGTACTGGAAGCAGTGGCAAACGCAGGATTTCTAGAGGGGGGTAATGAATACACCTGGTCAACCGCTAGGTGACCTGGAGAACATGAACTCTTGGGGGTACTTGAGAACTGAGGTTGAGAACCATTGATCTATAGTATAGGCTGTATCAAACATATTTAAATTATATACATAATATAAGTGGTCAGGAAAAGGTTAAACATACTATAATAAAGGCACAAACATGGAACTAGTACTGCACTTTCTGAGCACACATTCTCCCACCTCATGGTAAGGATCCTGTCTCTTCTTTCTGGTAGCTACTCTCTGGTCCAGTACACTGAATGAGGGCTCAGAACCACAAACACACAGCAAGCTTGGTAGAAAAATCTGCTACCACTGGGCATGTGCGGTAGCTCTGCATGATGGAGCGGCAGCTCTAGTAATCGTATTACATACTATTGCTATTGTTGTCATAATTTGCCACTTGCCAAGGTGAAGGGGGTTTCTGGGCAACCAGAAATTCCCCCTGCATTTGCCTATGGGAAGCAGCCCGATATGGAACCGGCCCATCGGAATCTTTCATGGTGTCCTGGTGGGCCAATCCGCCCCTGTCTGTGATTGAGCACAATAGTGTATCCTAATAAATGTAATGATTGGAATTACTGTTTTATTTTGAAGCAAACCAGAAAAGAAATACGCCCGAGCTTGGTCTTACCCATATTGTACATGGTAACAGCCAGGGCTGCCACCAGAAATTGTGGGGCCCGGGACTGAAAATATAGGCAGCCCCCCCCCCCCCCAACACACACGTTATACACTTTGCACTAGGCAGAGCACGTTATACACGTTGCGCCAGGTAGAGCACTGAGACACATTGCACCAGGCAGAGCACGTTATACACTTTGCACCAGGCAGAGCACGTTATACACTTTGCACCAGGTAGAGCACTGAGACACATTGCGCCAGGTAGAGCACGTTATAGACTTTGCGCCAGGTAGAGCACGTTATAGACTTTGCACCAGGTAGAGCACGTTATACACTTTGCGCCAGGTAGAGCACTGAGACACATTGCGCCAGGTAGAGCACGTTATAGACTTTGAGCCAGGTAGAGCACTGAGACACATTGCGCCAGGTAGAGCACTGAGACACATTGCGCCAGGTAGAACACTGAGACACACTGTGCCAGGTAGAGCACTGAGACACACTGCGCCAGGTAGAGCACAGAGACACATTGCACCAGGTATTGCACTGAGACACATTGCACCAGGTAGAGCACTGAGACACATTGCACCAGGTAGAGAGCACTGAGACACATTACACCAGGTAGAGAGCACTGAGACACATTGCACCAGGTAGAGAGCACTGAGACACATTGCACCAGGTAGAGCACGGAGACACATTGCGCCAGGTAGAGAGCACTAAGACACACTGCGCCAGGTAGAGCACTGAGACACATTGCACCAGGTAGAGCACTGAGACACATTGCACCAGGTAGAGCACTGAGACACATTGCACCAGGTAGGGCACTGAGACACATTGCACCAGGTAGAGCACTGAGACACATTGCACCAGGTAAAGTACTGAGACACATTGCACCAGGTAGAGCACTGAGACACATTGCACCAGGTAGAGCACTGAGACACATTGCACCAGGTAGAGCACTGAGACACATTGCACCAGGTAAAGTACTGAGACACATTGCACCATGTAAGCGGGGAATTGATGCAAGCGATAAGAGTGTAATGCTCACATTATATAAATCACTAGTGAGGCCACATCTTGAATACTGTGCACAATTTTGGGCACCATACCACAAAACGGATATCCTGGAACTAGAAAAGGTTCAGAGGAGGGCTATCAAACTAATTAGGGGAATGGAGACGCTGGATTATGAGGAAAGGCTTGCAAGGCTACGCATGTTTACATTGGAAAAGAGGAGATGATGAGAGGGGACATGATTAACACTTACAAATATAAAAGGGGACAATACACAGAGATTGCGGAAGATCTGTTTTTTAAAAGATCGAAACAGAGGACATGTGGACACCCACTTAGGTTAGAGGAGAGGAGATTTCACACACAGAGGCGAAAAGGTTTCTTCACGGTAAGGACAATACATGTTTGGAATTCCCTGCCTGAGAGAGTAGTAATGGCAGACTCGGTCAATACTTTTAAGAATGGGCTAGATAAATTCCTAATGGATAAGGATATTCAGGGTTATGGTGGGTAGATCACGCACTATTGTTAACAAAAGAGATTATTTTAGTCCTAAAAATAATACAGCGTAGGAGACCATAAACAGGTTGAACTCAATGGACAAATTGTCTTTTTTCAACTTCAGAAACTATGTTACTATGTACGCAGCTTAATAACTATATTATTTAGAGATGTGCACCGGAAATTTTTCGGGTTTTGTGTTTTGGTTTTGGATTCGGTTCCACGGCCGTGTTTTGGATTCGGCCGCGTTTTGGCAAAACCTCCCTGAAAATTTTTTGTCGGATTCGGGTGTGTTTTGGATTCTGGTGTTTTTTTTTCAAAAGCCCCTCAAAAACAGCTTAAATCATAGAATTTGGGGGTAATTTTGATACCATACTTTTATTAACCTCAATAACCATAATTTCCACTCATTTCCAGTCTATTCTGAACACCTCAAACCTCACAATATTATTTTTAGTCCTAAAATTTGCACCGAGGTCGCTGGATGACTAAGCTAAGCGACACAAGTGGGCGGCACAAACACCTGGCCCATCTAGTAGTGGCACTGCAGTGTCAGACAGGATGGCACTTAAAAAAATAGTCCCCAAACAGCACATTATGCAAAGAAAAAAAGAGGTGCACCAAGGTCGCTGGATGGCTAAGCTAAGCGACCCAAGTGGCCGACACAAACACCTGGCCCATCTAGGAGTGACACTGCAGTGTCAGACAGGATGGCACTTAATAAAAGTCCCCAAACAGCACATGATGCAAAGAAATGAGAAAAATTGGTGCACTGTGGTCGCTGGACGGCTAAACTAAGCGACACAAACTCCTCAATATCACAGGAATTATTCGTTCTAATCAATGGTATTATTGGTCCAAATCACTGAAAGAAAATGACAAAATCACTGGAATTATTCATTCTAATCAGTGGTATTATTGGTCCAAATCACTGGAAGAAAATTACAAAATCACTGGAATTATTCGTAAACATTTGTAGAAAGTCACTGCTTTCTGATTACAGAAATGCTCAGATATTCATGCGAATCCACAATCCCTTCCCAGAGGAAAAAGAAATTGAGAAACCGTTGTTTGAGAACGTTTGTTCTCTTTCCCTTACAAAGGAACAAACCACTTTCCAAGAAGACTGACGTTTTTGGGATTATGGAGACATAATGTTTTTGAATATAAATCCTAAAGCAGGTGGTGTATTAGAGCAAAAGAGTGCAAGAGACCAGCCATGCAGTTTCTGAAATATTATGACAAAATGTTACTGTATTTCATAAGCACTCATTCCTAACTCTGCTAAGTACTGTTTGGTATACTGTATCTGGCTTCCATGAGGTAGTTGTCCATTATTTCAGATTCCATTGACCCTTTTGAAAGGGGTAGAAGTTATCGATTCTTTTTTTTTTTTTTCCCTATTTTTAATTTTCTCCTGCATATCCCAGTAAAATGTTGCAATGTTAAGTATTGACTTGTGCCTTCTGGGGGTCCACTTCTTCACCAAACCCAGCCAAATGTAATCCTAACCCTCTGTTCCACATTCTCTATGTACCCCATCTCTGTCACCCATGTCTGTCTACCCCTCCCTTTTAGATTGTAAGATCTCACGAGCAGGGCCCTCTTCCCTCATGTGCTTATCCTTTTTCTTACTTTAATAATCTTCAACTGTACCACATCCAGCAGTCTTCTGCCACCTGATACTTATTCCAGTGTCATCTGGTGATGCAACTATGTTTATTTACCCTGTACTTGTCCTATATTGTCATCAACTGTAAGTTGCTGTTTTCCTGTTTGATTATTTATGTACTCTGTAATTGGGTGCTGCGGAACCCTTGTGGCGCCATATAAATAAATAAAGGCTAATAATAATAATAATATAGGGTGTATAATCACCAGGTGTATCTCATACATCGCTCAGTACAGATTACAGGATGTATAATCAGTAATCACCAGGTGTATAACACACGTCGCACAGTACAGTATATAGGGTGTATAATCCCCAGGTGTATCTCACACATCGCTCACTATAGATTACAGGATGTATAATCAGTAATCACCATGTGTATAACACACGTCGCACAGTACAGTATACATACTGGTCACAACAATGCAGCAGATATTGAGCACTGATCAAGATACTAGAAGTGACACAGAGCTGCAAGATACAGCAATGGCCTACTGTACTGTACTATATATGTATACTGCTGGTCACCAAAATGCTGCACTATCCTACTATATACTGCTCACAATAATGCAGCACAAATGTGGAATGGATACTTGCAGTGACAGAGAGCTGCAAGATACAGCAATGGCCTACTGTACAACTATATACTGTTGGTCACCAAAATGCTGCACTGTAATACTATATATACTGCTCACAAAAATGCAGCACAGATATGGAATGGATACTTGCAGTCACACAGAGCTGCAAGATACAGCAATGGCTTACTGTACTGTACTACTATTATACTGGTGGTCCCCAGTCCTCACAATAAAGCACACTGAGCACAGATATTTGCAGCACACTGAGCACAGATATTTGCAGCACACTGAGCACAGATATGGAGCGTTTTCAGGGAGAGAATGTAGATATTTGCAGCACACTGAGCACAGATATTTGCAGCACAATGAGCACAGATTACGGAGCTTTTCAGGGAGAGAACGCAGCCACGTCCTCTCCGTTCAATCTCCAATGCACGAGTGAAAATGGCGGCGACGCGCAGCTCTTTATATAGAATACGAATCTCGCGAGAATCCAACAGCGGGATGATGACGTTCCGGCGCGTTCGGGTTAACCGAGCAAGGCGGGAAGATCCGAGGCTGCCTCGGACCCGTGTAAAATAGGTGAAGTTCGGGGGGGTTCGGATCTCGACGAACCGATCCCGCTCATCTCTAATATTATTACTAGTTTTTATATTTGTGTGTGTATATTAATATATATATATACAGGTTGAGTATCCCTTATCTAAAATGCTTGGGACCAGAAGTATTTTGGATATGGGATTTTTCCGTATTTTGGAATAATTGCATACCATAATGAGATATCATGGCGATGGGACCTAAGTATAAGCACAGAATGCATTTATGTTTCATATACACCTAATACACACAGCCTGAAAGTCATTTTAGCCAATATTTTTAATAACTTTGTGCATTAAACAAAGTGTGTGTACATTCACACAATTCATTTATGTTTCATATACACCTTATGCACATAGCCTGAAGGTCATTTAATACAATATTTTTAATAACTTTGTGTATTAAATACAGTTTGTATTAGAGATGAGCGGGTTCGGTTTCTCTGAATCCGAACCCGCACGAACTTCATGTTTTTTTCACGGGTCCGAGCAGACTCGGATCCTCCCGCCTTGCTCGGTTAACCCGAGCGCGCCCGAACGTCATCATGACGCTGTCGGATTCTCGCGAGACTCGGATTCTATATAAGGAGCCGCGCGTCGCCGCCATTTTCACACGTGCATTGAGATTGATAGGGAGAGGACGTGGCTGGCGTCCTCTCCATTTAGATTAGGGTTGAGAGAGAGAGAGAGAGATTGACCTGAGGCTGTGATACTGTAGAAGAGAGTGCAGAGTTTAGTGACTGACGACCACAGTGACCACCAGACAGTGCAGTTGTTTGTTTTATTTAATATATCCGTTCTCTGCCTGAAAAAAACGATACACACAGTGACTCAGTCACATACCATATCTGTGTGCACTGCTCAGCCCAGTGTGCTGCATCAATGTATATATATATCTGACTGTGCTCAGCTCACACAGCTTATAATTGTGGGGGAGACTGGGGAGCACTGCAGTGCCAGTTATAGGTTATAGCAGGAGCCAGGAGTACATAATATTATATTAAAATTAAACAGTGCACACTTTTGCTGCAGGAGTGCCACTGCCAGTGTGACTAGTGACCAGTGACCTGACCACCAGTATATATAATATTAGTAGTATACTATCTCTTTATCAACCAGTCTATATTAGCAGCAGACACAGTACAGTGCGGTAGTTCACGGCTGTGGCTACCTCTGTGTCGGCACTCGGCAGCCCGTCCATAATTGTATATACCACCTAACCGTGGTTTTTTTTTCTTTCTTTATAGTCATACTAGTTACGAGTATACTATCTCTTTATCAACCAGTCTATATTAGCAGCAGACACAGTACAGTGCGGTAGTTCACGGCTGTGGCTACCTCTGTGTCGGCACTCGGCAGCCCGTCCATAATTGTATATACCACCTAACCGTGGTTTTTTTTTCTTTCTTTATACATACATACTAGTTATGAGTATACTATCTCTTTATCAACCAGCCTATATTAGCAGCAGACACAGTACAGTGCGGTAGTTCACGGCTGTGGCTACCTCTGTGTCGGCACTCGGCAGCCCGTCCATAATTGTATATACCACCTAACCGTGGTTTTCTTTTCTTTCTTTATACATACATACTAGTTACGAGTATACTATCTCTTTATCAACCAGTCTATATATTAGCAGCAGACACAGTACAGTGCGGTAGTTCACGGCTGTGGCTACCTCTGTGTCGGCACTCGGCAGCCCGTCCATAATTGTATATACCACCTAACCGTGGTTTTTTTTTCTTTCTTTATACATACATACTAGTTACGAGTATACTATCTCTTTATCAACCAGTCTATATATTAGCAGCAGACACAGTACAGTGCGGTAGTTCACGGCTGTGGCTACCTCTGTGTCGGCACTCGGCAGCCCGTCCATAATTGTATATACCACCTAACCGTGGTTTTTTTTTCTTTCTTTATACATACATACTAGTTACGAGTATACTATCTCTTTATCAACCAGTCTATATTAGCAGCAGACACAGTACAGTGCGGTAGTTCACGGCTGTGGCTACCTCTGTGTCGGCACTCGGCAGCCCGTCCATAATTGTATATACCACCTAACCGTGGTTTTTTTTTCTTCTTTATACATACATACTACTACGACATCTCTTTATCAACCAGTCTATATTAGCAGCAGACACAGTACAGTACGGTAGTTCACGGCTGTGGCTACCTCTGTGTCTGCACTCGGCAGGCAGTCCGTCCATAATTGTATACCACCTAACCGTGGTTTTTTTTTCTTTCTTCTTTATACATACATAGTTACATAGACCACTCTTTATCAACCAGTCTATATTAGCAGCAGACACAGTACAGTACGGTAGTTCACGGCTGTGGCTACCTCTGTGTCTGCACTCGGCAGGCAGTCCGTCCATAATTGTATACCACCTAACCGTGGTTTTTTTTTCTTTCTTCTTTATACATACATAGTTACATAGACATCTCTTTATCAACCAGTCTATATTAGCAGCAGACACAGTACAGTACGGTAGTTCACGGCTGTGGCTACCTCTGTGTCTGCACTCGGCAGGCAGTCCATAATTGTATACTAGTATCCATCTCCATTGTTTACCTGAGGTGCCTTTTAGTTGTGCCTATTAAAATATGGAGAACAAAAATGTTGAGGTTCCAAAATTAGGGAAAGATCAAGATCCACTTCCACCTCGTGCTGAAGCTGCTGCCACTAGTCATGGCCGAGACGATGAAATGCCAGCAACGTCGTCTGCCAAGGCCGATGCCCAATGTCATAGTACAGAGCATGTCAAATCCAAAACACCAAATATCAGAAAAAAAAGGACTCCAAAACCTAAAATAAAATTGTCGGAGGAGAAGCGTAAACTTGCCAATATGCCATTTACGACACGGAGTGGCAAGGAACGGCTGAGGCCCTGGCCTATGTTCATGGCTAGTGGTTCAGCTTCACATTTTTCGCTAGAAAAATGAAAAGACTCAAGCTGGCAAAAGCAGCACAGCAAAGAACTGTGCATTCTTCGAAATCCCAAATCCACAAGGAGAGTCCAATTGTGTCGGTTGCGATGCCTGACCTTCCCAACACTGGACGTGAAGAGCATGCGCCTTCCACCATTTGCACGCCCCCTGCAAGTGCTGGAAGGAGCACCCGCAGTCCAGTTCCTGATAGTCAGATTGAAGATGTCAGTGTTGAAGTACACCAGGATGAGGAGGATATGGGTGTTGCTGGCGCTGGGGAGGAAATTGACCAGGAGGATTCTGATGGTGAGGTGGTTTGTTTAAGTCAGGCACCCGGGGAGACACCTGTTGTCCGTGGGAGGAATATGGCCGTTGACATGCCAGGTGAAAATACCAAAAAAATCAGCTCTTCGGTGTGGAGGTATTTCACCAGAAATGCGGACAACAGGTGTCAAGCCGTGTGTTCCCTTTGTCAAGCTGTAATAAGTAGGGGTAAGGACGTTAACCACCTCGGAACATCCTCCCTTATACGTCACCTGCAGCGCATTCATAATAAGTCAGTGACAAGTTCAAAAACTTTGGGTGACAGCGGAAGCAGTCCACTGACCAGTAAATCCCTTCCTCTTGTAACCAAGCTCACGCAAACCACCCCACCAACTCCCTCAGTGTCAATTTCCTCCTTCCCCAGGAATGCCAATAGTCCTGCAGGCCATGTCACTGGCAATTCTGACGATTCCTCTCCTGCCTGGGATTCCTCCGATGCATCCTTGCGTGTAACGCCTACTGCTGCTGGCGCTGCTGTTGTTGCTGCTGGGAGTCGATGGTCATCCCAGAGGGGAAGTCGTAAGCCCTCTTGTACTACTTCCAGTAAGCAATTGACTGTTCAACAGTCCTTTGCGAGGAAGATGAAATATCACAGCAGTCATCCTGCTGCAAAGCGGATAACTGAGGCCTTGACAACTATGTTGGTGTTAGACGTGCGTCCGGTATCCGCCGTTAGTTCACAGGGAACTAGACAATTTATTGAGGCAGTGTGCCCCCGTTACCAAATACCATCTAGGTTCCACTTCTCTAGGCAGGCGATACCGAGAATGTACACGGACGTCAGAAAAAGACTCACCAGTGTCCTAAAAAATGCAGTTGTACCCAATGTCCACTTAACCACGGACATGTGGACAAGTGGAGCAGGGCAGGGTCAGGACTATATGACTGTGACAGCCCACTGGGTAGATGTATGGACTCCCGCCGCAAGAACAGCAGCGGCGGCACCAGTAGCAGCATCTCGCAAACGCCAACTCTTTCCTAGGCAGGCTACGCTTTGTATCACCGCTTTCCAGAATACGCACACAGCTGAAAACCTCTTACGGCAACTGAGGAAGATCATCGCAGAATGGCTTACCCCAATTGGACTCTCCTGTGGATTTGTGGCATCGGACAACGCCAGCAATATTGTGTGTGCATTAAATATGGGCAAATTCCAGCACGTCCCATGTTTTGCACATACCTTGAATTTGGTGGTGCAGAATTTTTTAAAAAACGACAGGGGCGTGCAAGAGATGCTGTCGGTGGCCAGAAGAATTGCGGGACACTTTCGGCGTACAGGCACCATGTACAGAAGACTGGAGCACCACCAAAAACTACTGAACCTGCCCTGCCATCATCTGAAGCAAGAAGTGGTAACGAGGTGGAATTCAACCCTCTATATGCTTCAGAGGTTGGAGGAGCAGCAAAAGGCCATTCAAGCCTATACAATTGAGCACGATATAGTAGGTGGAATGCACCTGTCACAGGCGCAGTGGAGAATGATTTCAACGTTGTGCAAGGTTCTGATGCCCTTTGAACTTGCCACACGTGAAGTCAGTTCAGACACTGCCAGCCTGAGTCAGGTCATTCCCCTC